>NW_004524656.1:3629094-3636398 GCF_000260255.1 Octodon degus | reverse complement strand
CCGGCGCAGGGTAGCAGGAAGCTCTCCGCACACTCAGCAGACCTGGGCTAGGACTGGGTCTCCCAAGGTAGGTTCTGAGGCAGAAAGAGCCATGCAAGGATGAGTTCTGGCCTTCAATAGTAGTGATATTTCCATGAGTACTAGAAGCTGAGTTTGCTGTCTCTGGCAGCTGGGAGGCCAGTATTATGTTAGCACTCGGCTCTGACAATCTTTGAACATGGGCTTAGCATATGGTGACTCAGTTGGTGTTGGTTCCTTCCCTCCATCCTTAGGAATGGAGTCAGCTGAAGCTGCTTGCTGCTGGATGGAACTAGAAAAACAAGGGATTAAAGATTCCAGGAAGTCTAATCACCAGCCAGGACTTTTCTTCAAAAATGTTTGTTCTTGCCTCTTCACGCCTAAGACTCAAGGGTGTAAGGACTTGTCCACTCATTGGACAAGGCAACGACTTCTTCACTCATAAGCTAGGAATTTCAAGGTCTTTATGTCCACAGTGCAAGGAAACTCAAATTGGCGTTAACTTATTTGGCTCAGTGTCTGTTGTCTGGTAAGGACTCTTTATTTTAGGGGCTGTATCCAGCTGACTGAAATGGCACTTTGACCTTGGACCCTGCTCCATTCCTGCTGAGCCTTTTCCCACCTCCTGGTGTACCTCCTTTGTCTGTCTCCTTTTGTGTTGCCCATGCTCACTCTTGGAGGCACCCCAAACAAGTTGGATGTTTCCACTTCATCCTGTTTTCCGAGATCAACTCTTTCTCTTCTCCCTTGCCAGAATTCTGTATACTTGTTGAATTTGATCTTCAGTGCTGAGATTTGGTGACCTCACCTCAAGGCACAAGTGCAGTTCACACGAGGATACTTGTTAACCCAAACAAAAGTCTGTTTCATGGAACTGCAGGGATAATGACCTGTGTCAAACAGCAAGCACACAGCTCAGGCAGCGGCTCCTCCACGAACACTCTTAATTGTATGGGCAGCCTGCACCTCGATTCCCAAGCTGCCCATGCAGCTGAATCATCACAGAATGCTTAGGAAAGTACATATTCCTTGGCTCTGCCCCACACAGCAGCTCAAGGGATGACTAAGAGGACAAAGACCCAGTGACAATTTCCCTTACTCAAAATGTTAGAGACCTGAGGATATATAGTCTGGGGTTGAGAGGTGCCCCTTTCCCTTCCAAGTGCTAGGGCTATAAATTCCCTGCAAATGGGTACCTTTACCTTGTGAATGGCCTATTGGCACCAACTGGTATCCTAGTCAAGGCTTTCTCCTCCCACTTCCTCTTTCAACTTCAGTGTCACTACCCTGGTCATAAGAAAACACTTCTATACACATTCCCTTCAACAGAGACTCCCTTGCTCCCACCAAACAAGTACAGGTGAATCCTAATGAGTGCCGTATGCTAAGTGTTACACCTACCATTTTTAAATTATCACAACCAAATAAAATGAGGTACTTCCTCCAATTATCCTCATTCTATGGTTAAGGACATTGACACTGAGAGGCATTAAATAATATGCTTGAGGGCACATAGCTAGCAAGTGGCCGGAAGAGACTCAAGAGTGGTTCAAATCCAGTTGCCTAATTCTTAGCCCCAGTGCCTGTTTTGTTGCCTTTGTATCTCTAGCCACAAGGCCTCCACAAGTGACTGTGTCTTCTTTGTGTGAGAGACAACTCTCCCATTGTTTTGGAAATTCTACAGGCTGCTTTCTGAGGCTGGAGATGGATCAATAGCTTGTAATGCACAGCTTAGAAACCCTGACCCTAGCAATAGAATCAGGCTCCCGTTTGCAGTAGGGAGCCTTCATGACAGCCCAGAGAGCCCCGGGATCTGTCTTTTGAAGGCTTCTAAAACATAGTCATTGAACAGGCTCCCTCCCAGCTCACAGCAAATCAGTAAACCACTTGCTTTCATCTTACGATGGCTGGAGCTGTAATCCTCCAACACAGCAATCCCATGACAGTAAACTAAAGCAGTTCATTTAAGTAGAAAAGCCTTTTCCTTCCCTTAGCTTGTTCAAATTTTGAACTAAAAGAACAATCTCTGAGAAGACACTGTATATCAACTAGAATGCATACATGCTGCTTCAACCTTGAATGCGCTTTTGAATGTCAAAAGACTGAATGACCACAAATTTGGTTGCAGATCTAATTGGCTTTTATTTGTGACTCATGAATCAGGGAAGACTTTATGCTACAAGACAGAATGAGAGCTCTCCCTGGGCAATAGCAGAACAGTGGGGTTTATAAGATGAGAATGGGGAGACAGAACACAAGAGAACAAAGTTAATTTGTTAACATAGTTACTCTTTTGGAAAGGTTAAGGCAGAGAGACTTGCTTACTGTATTGGTTAAAACTGGTTTGCTTGGAGTTTTGGCTATCATTTCTCTCATTCTGCATTTCTCAGAAGATTAGATAAATAACTTAGTTGTAGCCTAGTGGGTTGCAGTTTAAACCTGAGCAACTCCATTTTGGTTTGGTCTGTAGGGATTACTGCAGAAGCTTAATCCAGACCAATGGCTTCCTGTTTTAGCTTCACATTGCTATAACAAATGTCTGAGATAATCAACTTACAAAGAGGAAAGGTTGGGGGCCAGGGAGACAGCTGAGTAGAATAAGCACTTTCCTGGCAAGCACAGAGTCCTGAGTTCAATCGCCGATGCTGCAAAAACCCAAAACAACAGGAAAGTTTGTTTTGGAGGGTTCAGTTCATAATTAATTGGCCCTATCGCTTTTAGATTTATGGCAAGGCAGCACACTATGGCAGGAATCTATGGCGGAGAAAAACTATCTCCCTCAGCATTAGCTAGGGAGCAAAAGAGAGTGAAAAGAGGCCTAGAGTTCTCCAGTCCCCTTCAACACCATATCCCCAATAGCCTACACACCTTCCACTAGGTTCCAACTCTTAAAGGTTTCACCACTTCCCAGTACCTCCATGGACCAGGGACCAAGTCTTTAGCACATGAACCTTGAGAAAACATTCAATAACCAAACTATAGAGCATTCTATAAATATGTTTCACACCACTGTCCTAAAAAGCTGTTTAAAAATAAATACCAGTGCCTGCCACCTATTTTAATTGGACTGAAATGCAGTCCAAGGTCTCCAGTAAGTCTAATGAGTTACCAGGTAGGTCTAGCTTTAGGGCACTGGTGCTGGTCTGGTGTGAAAAATGTCTTCTAGATTTTACAAGGTGGCTTTCTGCTCTCCTTGAGAAATATAAGTGATTGTTTTCTAGTTAGGGGTTAGTAATTATTCATTGTGAAATAAGGTCATTTCTTCTTCCCTTCCTCACATGAAACTGAGAATCCCTGTGGACAGGAGTCTTCTGAGAGCAGACACACTGCAGAAGTGTTGAAAACCATCTGCTTCAGCTGTCAAGGCTGAGGGACCCGCCTTGAGGGCCAGCAGCGGAACCACCTCAATTATCCAGAAGAATGAGTATGGAAACAGTTGATGCCAACAGCTGATTCTACAATTGGTCCTTGTGGAAAAACCATCTTTGGTCACTCCAGAAAGAGAGCTGTCTTTAATCTCCTTTGAAGACTCTGTTACTGTCCCCTGTTACTCATTCCTCAGCCTCACAGTACTTGGAAACTAAGAAATCTTTCTCATGTCTAATCCAAATTTCTCCTACTGCAACTGAACTACACTTTCCTTGCTTGTCCTTGTCAGAAACAAAGGACAGCTGTTCTTTCTTGCACAAAGCTCTGAGGACCAGTGCAGAGGCTGTTTGTAGGGGGTGAATGCAGAATTGACTGACCTTGGTTTGAAGTAAACCCTCAGGTAAAATTTTCTTCCTGCAGGATCCTAATGAGCTAAACAAAAGGGCATTTGAGTTGAAGGCCTCAAATTTAATACCCACAATGAGTAATTGTGACTTGGGGCTGTGATTATTGTATATCCCCAGGGTTTTCATTTATAAAGTCAGACAGAATTGTGTTATAGGGAGTCCACCTTTAATGATCACCCTTTGTCATTTGCATTAATTTCTACTGCTGCTCTTATCACCCTCCTACCTTGCACCACCAATAGCTGCTTCTGAACTCCATGAACTGAAAGGAATAAGAGATAAAGCCGGTGTGTGACCTGGCTTTTTCTGCAACCTACAGAAACTAGGACAATGTAAACTGCACAAGATTATTGCATTAATATCTATAGATTTGTGCCAAGGGACAAGTTTGGAGTGTTTGTGGATTGATACAGTGAACAGAAGTAGTCATCTGAGTACCTTTGGGGATCTACCTTCCAGTGTCATATTCCTGTTTGTTTGTGGCTGTGTGGTCTGTGCTCACTGCTTTGCAGTCACTCTGAGGGCATGCAGGAAAGAAAAGATCCAGCCTACTTGGTAACTAAACACTGGAAGGGGGATCATCAGTCTGTTGGGCACAGTGCTCTTACTTCTTCACCCTCTGCCAGACCAACATGTTGTTCAGTTAGGAGCATCTCTTTCCAGTTTTCCCCAGCAGGATAGCTATGCTCACTGTGTTGTCTTTGGCAAACCAGCAAAATAGAATTTATGATTCATTGACCCAAATTGTGTTCCCGCTGACAGTATCTGCAGAATTCTGTTCAACAATGGCTTGCTGACTTTACAGAAAGCGTGTTTCATGCTCTGGAATTCACCCATCCCAACAAAGCCAACAAAAGAGCAAATTAAATGTTATCTTCACAGAAGTCCTTGATGAAGAACATCTTGGTCTTGGCAGTTTGCTGCATATTTTCAACAAGCTCCAAGGAAGAAACATTTTAGGGCTTTTCTGTGAATCGCAGTTAAGGCTCAGGGCATGTATGAGAGGTGCTGTGTAGGAGCAGCAGCCTTAGTTTCCTGAGCTACATCTCTGAGAATGGCTCCCAGAGGAACTTAACTACACTCTGAGCTCGTAAGGCATCAAAAACATTTTTTTCTCAGCAAGTATTGTATAGTGTCAGGCTCTGCCTTTGATTTCTCTTGCCTATGATCTTAAAGGGATAGCAAAGTAATCTAAAAAGCTCAGAAACCAAACATATTTTACTTCCCTGAAGAGATAAATTTTTCCCTTTAGTGATTTTTGCTTTGTTGAATTTGTCTCAGGATGAAAAAAATAAAATGAACATTTATTTTTAAAAAATGAACATTTAAAATGAGCTCATTGGTTTATAATGTGTTCAGTAAAGCTAAATGAAATACTTGTAAAGCAAAATACAAATACTCTTCGACTTATGATGGAATTATGCCCCAGTAAATGCATCTTAAATTGAGTACATCACAAGCGAAAAATACAGGAAACCTATACACTAAGCCTCTCAAGTGCTGGAGCTCAGCAATATGGTCTGGGGTTGGTTTTTCTCCTAATTGTGGGCCCACTAGGAGCTACAGCTCATTGGCACCCCTCAGCAACAGGGGAGGATACTGTATTGCCTCCTACTAGCTTGGGAGAAGACCAAAGTCCAAAGTGTGGGTTCTACTGGATTTCTATAATGTTCATACCATTGTAAAGTTGAAAAATCCTAAGTCAAACCATTTTAAGTTGAAGGCTGTCTGTACCAACACAGATGATGGAGTGGACACATCTCCCTCTGTTTGACCCACTGAATATAACTATGAAAACTAGAAAGATCGTATGGAGCAGCTATCTGAGGACTCTGAAGAATAAGTGACAAGAGGTAGGTTGGGAAAGACAATCTGAATATGAAGTACTAGTGAATCAGCTGTGAACTGAGCCTGCATTTTATTCCTGCAAGATTCCTGAATCTAGATTCAAGGTAGACCCCAAAATGGAAGTGGTGACACAGAAAGAAAGAGTCCTAGGAAAAGTTACTTAATATTAAGACTTAATGTTAAGAGATGTGGGGGACACTGGTCCATTTTTCTTTTTCCTACATTTCAGTGTGCCCCAGATAATTTTAGGGTGTGAATGGCAACGTTGGCAGCAGACTCTGTAGGCGCCTGAACCTCACATTGGAGAGCCTTGGTCCCAAGCCATGGGGGAATGCCGGTTGCTTGGTTGTCTCCTTATCCTTTTGCCACTTGGCCCCCAAAGCAAGTATACTCAGAGATGTGAACAGTGAAGAGGAGAAGCTAAAGTCCAAGGCCTCTGATGGGAGGAGCAGAAATCAGAACCTTGGGGAGCCAGAAAAAAAAAAAATCACACGGAGAGAGGAACATGGAATGGTTGCTTATAAATTCCTGAACTTAGTCACAAGCAGGACACACGTGAATCTGAGCCTAAAGAGTATACTCTAGACTTTGAAAACTGGGCCTGGAACCTGTTTACTGAAACATCTTGGACAAGCCACTGGCTGTTGTACTTAGGCAGTTAGATCTGAACAGCCCTTAAAGAATTTGAAGATGTCCTCAGAAAGGTGGTTGGAGTACGTGACTCAAATGCAATCAGGTTAAGTGCCTGTTCAAACAAAAACATCAGCACTCTCCATCCAATTCAAACAAGAACTATGTTAGAAATCTAATAGGAAAATATCCAGTATATAATCTAAACTAATTTGGAATACATGAACCCAAAAAATCTCAACTCACACAAGAAAACCCATAGATGCCAAAAATAAGATGACACAGATATTAGAATTATCAGGCAAAGACGTTAAAGCAGCTCTTACAAAAATCTTTCAAGAAGTGAGCCATTTTGGGACTGAATAGAATATCTTAGCAAAGAAATAAAAAGACTTTTTTTTTAGATTTCAATAATATAAATTTTAGAAACACATTAGATTGGCTCATTAGCAAAATGGAGATGACAGAATCAACAAATTTGAAAATAGGTTAAGAAATGTCTAAGCTGAACAACAGATACAAAAAAACAGGAAAGAAAGATAGAGTCCTGGAGACATAGGGAGCAATATCAAATTTCTAACTTTTATGTCCTTGAAGTACCAGGAAGGGAATAGAATCAATGGCATACAGAAGAAAAAAAAAAAAAAAACTTGAGTGATCTAAAATGTCCCAAATTTGGCAAAAGCCATGAGCATAGATTCAAGAAGCTCAGAAAAATCTGAAAGGTATAAATCTAAAGAAATCCATACCACAACACATAATAACCAACTTCTTAAAAACCAGAAAAAAAGAAAAACATCTCAGGAGAAATGAAGGGGTGGAGGAGGGAGGGGGAAGGGAGGCAGGTGGGGAAATGGAGAGGGACAGAGCGTGACAGAAAATGACAGAGCAGAGCCAGGGAGATAGCTCAGTAGAATAAGCGCTTGTCTGGTAAGCCCAAGGGACTGAGTTCAATCCCCGGTTCTGAAAAAAAAAAGAAAGAAAGAAAGAAAGAAAGAAAGAAAGAAAGAAAGAAAGAAAGAAAGAAAGAAA
>NW_004524656.1:3622075-3628994 GCF_000260255.1 Octodon degus | reverse complement strand
TATATATATATATATATAGAGAGAGAGAGAGAGAGAGAGAGAGAGAGACTACATCTTCAGGTAAAGTTGACCAATCTCTCTTTTAGGTCCCACTCTACCCAGTGAAACCTTTGGTATGGTCAGTGTAGTAACTTATTTATAAGACAGTCTCGACTATTAAAATAAAAGCTTCTTGGTCTGGGGATATAGCTCACTGGCATAAGTGCCTGCCTGGAAAGTGGAAGATCCTGAGTTCGATCCCTGGTACCGCAAAAACTAACTAAATAAATAAAAATAAAATAAAAACTTCTTGGGGACAGAAGCTTATGTCTTACATTACTTGGGCTTATAGTACTAAGCACAGTGCCAAACTCAGTAAGTGTCTGATAAATGAATAACTGAACAAATGAGCTGAGCCTATTTTGGCTCTAGAGGTTACGTAAACAGCCTTATTTGAACCAATCTGGGACAAGCAGGCCCCACTGTTTACCAGCTTGTGCATCTCTTCCTCCATTCCTATCTCCATCTTGTCCCTCTGCTGTCTCAACCTGGAAGGCAGTGAGGAACAATAACCAATACAACAAAATTGGAATTAATCTGCCAACAACTTAGACCATTTGAGAAATTCTCTTATTTGGATCTTCCGTATCCAACACCATTTTTAGTAACTGAAAAGTTGCATATAGTGTCCATTGAATCTTGACTCACGAAAACCAGAACTCCATGTGTCTTCTTCATCAGGATGTCCCTAGAAATGTAGAAAACATTTACTAAGTATTGACTATGTGGATGAATGACTGACTGGTCGCACGTCAAAGCAGAACAGAAAAAAAAGAACAAAACCCACATCCACCACCTGATTGTACCAATGTCATTTAACCTGACCACACTCACGCTTCTGTTTTGAAAAAACCTGTTTATAGTCATTTATTTTCCTCGGCATAACATTGCCCTTTCTCAAGCACAGCTGAAAAGCATCAGCTTCGACGTTAGCCTTACCAGCCATTATCTTGTGATTTAGACCAGCTGTGACTTCCGGGTCTCCTTGCCTTTTGGCTGAAACACCTAAAGACGGATCCTGAGAGGCAGTTTGTATTCAGATCAGCTTGAGAGTGATGTATCAGTTTGTATACCAGATCCCACACTCTCTCACAACAGGGGAATGAGAGGGAATCTCTGCCTTGAGGCAGACCAGGCAAGCGTTGGAGTGCAGCAAATAGGTTGGGGACTGGAAGGATGCCCATGGAGATGGTTGGTTTGGGCACTATCTAAAGTGTTCATTGACACCCAAAGGCCCTAAGGGAATTTAGGCAAAGCTGGGGAAGATGCAGAGGGAAAGTGTATGTGAAGGAAATATTTGAGTAAGAGAGACATTGTAAGAAAGTTGCATATATGAATAGAAAGATTTGTTCTGATAGTGTTTGTGGACAGGATATCATGTCTGCATCTTGTACAATGAATAACCACTAAAACAACAATATGCAATGTATTAATTATTGAAACTGTCCTACTAATCAGTTTTGAAACTGTCTCATTGCTATTTTTTTCTCAATAAAATTATTTTAAAAAAAGAAAGTTGCATATATTGTCCATTGAATCTTGACTTCTGAAAAACAGAATTCTATATATCTTCTTCATTGTAAGAAACAAACCACACAAAGTCACTTATTTGAGGATGAAAAGCTACCCTCATTGAGATGGACCCCTGTTCTGTTCTCGGTCACCAACTGATGGTGCCCGCGGCATGAGAATGGAGGCCCACAGAGTGCAGAAGTAAAACAGGGAGGCAGGTCGTGGTGAGCAGAGCCAGCGCACCCCTCAACACCTCTTCAAGATCACAGGCAGGGGAAAGGCAAGGGCAGCAAGGACTGAGAAGGGAGCTACTCAACTGGAAGATGGGGAGGGGAGGTAGAGGGGACACAGAGCTGAGAGGCCAGGGACAACGTGCCTGGGAAAGCACCAACTTGGACACACAGTGACTGTGAAAAAGCCTGGAACGGGGAGCCAGCCTTGGAGAAATTTGCGGTCAGTATGATTAACCAGGCTGGAACAGCTTCTTATAAGGAAGGAGGCAGACAAGGAAAAGCCTTTGCAACTTCTTGGTCTTAATCCTTGAATACGGGCTCTTCCACTTACACTGAACAAGGTCATTATCTCCCTAAACTTGAACTTCTTCATGCATAAAATGACAATAGTAATGCCTTCCTCACAGAATTGTTGGGAGGATTAATTAAGATGATTCATGAAAAGCACTGAGCACTCTGCTAACAGATGGTACACTTTTAAAATGACCATTTTCTTTATGCATAGGACCAAGTTGGTATTGGCACTGAGCAGGCTCAGGGCACCAGCAGAGGCCACGGCCAAAACCAAGGAACAACTCTTCTTTGTTTGTTGGAACTTGTTGAGAACTTTCCAGGTACTATTGCCAGCAGCTTGGAGAAGTAGTTAGTCACCATCCAAGTCATACCCTTCCGTGGGAATCACCTCGAGAGGAGCCAGATAGACCCCAAATCCAAAAGATAACTCTGAGTCACCAGCAGTGACACACCGCTCACAGGGAGCTGACTCAGTTCTCCCACACACATGTCACGCCGAGGTACAGCCATGGGATAGCATGTTCGAGGGCTCGCTGCTGGTGCACCTTAAGTGGACATTTTGGTGCCTGCTTCTGCTGTGCTCTTGGCTGGGTTTTATGTTCTACCGACATGATGTCTAGGACAGTGCTTATCTACTACAGCCATGGAGGCAAGCCTTTAGAGCTTTCTGCCGTAACAAACAGCCAGCTGTGGCATGGATGTGACAGGTTTGCCACCATTGTACTGAAGGATGTTTAAAAGCTTTTAGAGAGCTTGGAAGAAAGCTCAGTGGTCTAAGTGCCTATGTGGCGAGCTCAAACACCTGAGTTCGATTACCAGTACCACATGCTGTGACAGTCCCGGAACCCAGGTGCAACATGCCTGCCTCAAAACCAGGTGTGGTGGTGTTCACTGGTGATCCCCGTGCTGAGGAGGCCGAGATAGAAGGATCCCTGCAAGACCAAGCTGGGTAGCGAGACTCTATACCAAATAAATAAATTAAATTAAAAAAAAAGAACTTTTAGAGCACACACAGAGAGCTTCAGCGACATTTTTTGAAGGCACACAAGACAGACATCTAGATTCTTTTGCTCTGAATATGCCAAAAGATGCCAACCAACTCCACAACTGTGTAGTAGGCAGTGTGAGGTGAGGAGACTGTGAGGTAGGTGGTCACTAAGATACAGGGCTGATCCCAAAGGGGGCAGGACAAACTATGATTTGAGATCCACATGCAGTTTGTAAAGTGCTTTGTCTCAGCAGTACAGTATCACTTACAGCTATATAGTTTTGTGGGCCTCATCATGGCTGCCACACCTGGCTGACCATGACAATCACCCAGAGAGATTCGCAGAGATGAAATTTTCTATGTCCTACCCCCTGAGATGCTGAATAAACAGGTCTGTGGGTGTGTGTTATTAAAAAAAAAACTCCCTGGGCGATTCTATTGCACAGCTAGCCTGGGTGACATTGATCAACAAGTATGCAGACAGCCCCTGGGAAGGAGGAAGAAGCAGAGGCCACAGGCAAGGGCAGAACCAAGGCCATTTGTCCATAGTGTCATCTCTTCATCTCCAGCAAGAGGGAAAGCAACTGAATGGTGATCTCACAGTGGACTCCTCTCAGCCACGGCATTGTAGAGCAAGCTCAAATATCTGAGATTCTATAATTCAAGCAGACTATATAGATGTGGAGAGACACTAAGCTGAAAATGGGATTGCCCAAAGATGAAGTCAGGGGCCAGGGAGATAGATGGCTCAGTAGAACAAGTACTTCCCTGGCAAGTGCAAGGGCCTGAGTTCAATCCCCAGTTCCACCAAAAAAAAAAAATGTAGTCAAATAATTACAATATTTTATTTTAAGGAAATTTCCCAGTTACAAGAAAAATAATGGAATAAGAAGTTATAGCCTACTGGGTGTGGTGGCACATGCCTGTAATCCCAGCACATGCCCATAATCCCAGCACTTGGAAGGCTGAGGCAGGAGGACTGCCATAAGTTTAAGACCAGCCTGGGCTACAGAGCAAGATCGTGTGTCAAAGAAAAAGTTAATTCTTCTTTCCTTTCTTTCATCTTCTCCCTCAGCTACAGGAGGGTCACAGGGTACTGAGCAGTGTCCCTGCTGTTGCATCGTGGAATCCAGCAATCCAGAATTCATATTCCATATTCAGAGCAAAACAATCTAGATGTCTGTCTTGTGTGTCTTCCAAAAATGTCACTGAAGGTCTCTGTGTGTGCTCTAAACGTTTTTTAAAATTATTTATTTATTTGGTATAGAGTCTTGCTACACATGATACTGTTGCGTCGTGGAATCCAGAATCTGCCCATGAGCAGCTTCTAGTTCACTGAGGAGGGTGAGAATAATATGATATGGCCTTGGCAGGACATACAGACAGTCCTCTGCAATGTTGGCTCCAGATTTCCCCTAATGACTTTCCCAAACTTGCGCTGACCTTCATGTTTGGGATGCTTTTCCAACCTTCCTACATTTGAGTAGATTTACTCTCAGATCGGCTCCCTCTGCAGTCCTTTCTGTCTCCTTCTCCAGAAATTTCCATCAATAAAACCCTGGCATGCTTAATCCTATCCTAGTCCCTGCCCCTTGCAGGACACTAACCAGCACAGGCATGTTGGAACAGCAGCAGCCCTGAGGGTTCACTGCTTTCTAGAGGTTTCCAGAAACATTCAGACCAGTGACCTTCAGGAGGAGCCCTGGGTTTCCAGAGACGCCAGGGTAAGGACCTGGGTGAGTCAAGAAGAAAGAAGCAGAGACTTCCTGCTTGAAGTTGAATTTCCAGGGCAAACTCAGAACTTCAGAGTGTTAGTCTTCATTTGTCTTCTCATTTACTCATTATTATAGGAGTCAAAATTATACCTCATTTACAGGTAATGAAACTGAGGCTCCCAGAAGTTGAGTAACCTCAAGATAACTCCATTCATAAATGTCAAAAGGCAGGGATTACAAGTCTCAGAGTCACTTTTTGCCTTGCTACAGTGGCTTTCCAAGAGAAAAGCAGCATAATATGTTTGTGAAGAGAGAAAAATTTTGAGTTAGGCTGTCTCAGCTTCCTGGTGTTTAAAGTAAGAACAATATACCTACTTCAGAAAACTGTGCAGATTAAATGATCTATAAGTCCTGAGAATAGTGGTGGCAGAAGTCATCCTGAAGGTAGCAGGCTGGGTTTTCTTTTGTGTGTACAAATTAGGAAGTTGAACATGCAAGGTTAGCAGGGTCAAACATTACAACTTCAGGTTATAGTTTTGACCTGGAACTTCACTGACAAAGTACCATGGACCAAATGCAAGCTTTCTCCCGGTTTCTTTAAGCCCACTATAGCCAAGGAGAACCATACAGAAGAGCAGATATATACAAGTTAGTTATTAAGCATGTAGTTTTCTTTACCCATAATACTACTTGTCTAAAATGTAGACAACAAAACAAAAATTAGAGAAGGAATTGCACTTGTGGGAAATGGGACCTTGAAAACGAATCGTTTCCCCAGACATTTTACAAAATTCTTTCTGGAGCAGGGAGATAGCTCAGTGGCATAAATGCTTGCCTGGCAAGCACAAGAAGCACAAGGTCCTGAGCTCAATCCCTGGTACCACAATAAATAAATAAATAAATAAATAAATAAATAAATTTTTAAAAATAAGCAGAATTCTTTCTGATAAGTAAGGAACTAAGGCAGATTTTACAATTCTATTTTGCCTTAAAATATCTCTGCATCAATAAGCTTTTGTGCTCCAAACATCTGAATTCTTTGTGCATAAAAATTCCCAGAGGTGTCCTCAGATACGTGAGTCTCAAATACTGCTTGTTCTTGAGTAGCAAGCGCACTGCTACTATGTGAGCAGATTCAGGCACATGAGCTAAGAATGTTGGGAAATGGACAAACACTAGACCAGCCCAAGGCTGATGCCACTGGGTTCGCTTAGCTCAGTGCAGCGGGCCTTCATTGAGCCCTCACTATGTGCTAGTTCCATGGCTGGCCTCTGAGGGTATGAAGAAAAACACAACCATGCTCTTCCCAGATCATGTTGCTAGTACAGAGATACAGCCAATACTGATATCTTAATACGATGCATGCAGTAGTAAAAGTAATACACCAGCCCATGCTCAGCTCTCTGCCCCACAGAACCCTTTCCGGTTTCCTTAGTAGCTCAGCCTCCCCCCATCTTGCTCAAGCCATCACTCATCCTCCTCTCTGCTCCTGGTGTCCTTTCTTCCCTTATTTGTCTTGCTAAACTATCCCTTGGGTCCTAGCTGAGTATCCCTCTTCAGAGACCTTCCCTGGACCATGGGATGAGGCACCTTTGCTGCCTGATTAAGGAATTTATGCTGGGTATGGATAGATGGGGGACTGTTTTATTCTCCATGGTATGCTGAGGTCCCAGTCATTTGTGAAGCATAAGAAAGAGCTCTGTCAATATGTGTGAATGAATAAAGAACTGTAAAGAATATAAGACTACCTCTCAGTAATGAACAGCTCTGTTTGTAACAGTGACGAGAGGCTCAGAGTGTTGACTTGGGCTATCCCAAGAGAGCAAATCCAGTGGGTAGGAGACAGCAGCAAAAAGCTCCAGGAACGCTACACTTAACAGTTGAAGGAGCAGTGACATTATGCTTGTGAGTGATGGGTCTATTTTAGTAGCACGAGAACAGAGGACAAAGCTGAGCACTTAGAGGGAGGGCTGTTGAGGGTAAGGCAGGCATCAAGGTTAGAGATAGGATGCCAGTATCACAAGCAACTTATCTAAGGATATATATTAAGTAGGGAGAGTCAGTGTGCTTCAGTACAGTGTCAACTACATTGAACTATAGAGGAGCAATGTCCCAAGGTAGGTTCTTTTTTTTTTTTT
>NW_004524656.1:3603487-3609685 GCF_000260255.1 Octodon degus | reverse complement strand
AAAGAAAAGAAAAGAAAGAAAGAGCAAGAGCAAAAATAAAATTGAGAACAGGAAATCAATAGAGAAAATTACAAGCTGCTTCTTTGAAAAAGTAATACAATTGATATGTTTCTTAGTAAGTCTGTTAAGGTAAAAGCAGCAAAGACACAAGTTATTAGTATCAGGAATTAAATAGGAGGTATCAGTACAAACCTAAAGAGGCATTAAGAGGATAATGAAATAGTATTTTAATTCTGTCTTTATTTTATTTTTATTTTTATTTTGGCAGAACCGGGGATTGAACTCAGGCCCTTGTGCTTGCCAGGGAAGCGCTTATTCCACTGAGCCATCTCCCTGGCCCCTGAAATAGTATTTTAAAAACACCACGGTGAATATACATTAGACTATCAAAACTCACCCAGAATAAAAAAGACCATTCCAGGACAACTGGTTCTATGTATTCAACAAGGCCATTTAACAAGGCAAAGGGAAGAGACTATTCCAGATTTTAAAAGACCGAAGAAGGAAGACAGGCTACGGATATAACTAAAGGGTTAAAGGGTATAAGGTCCTGGGTTTAATGATCAGTAACACACACACACACACACACACACACACACACACACACACATAGCCTAAGGGGACGACTGAAATTTGATTAGAATCAAATGATAGAATAACTTGAATGTTTGAAAAATACATGCTGACTCGGGGGGGGGGTCTGTCTGATAGACTAGAGAATTATTGTTAATTTTCAAAGACATGATAATGATATTGGATTAATAGAGAAAAATGTCCTTAAATTTTTGAAGATACATGTTAAAATGTTTAATAATGAGATATCGCTATGTTTGCAATTTATTTAAAAATATCAACAAAAGTGAAAGTTGTGAATACACATTATTCGGGGTAGAATTCCAGGGACAACAGCATGTGAAACTGCGTTCAGCATCACTATCTCTTAGAGAAAGACGGATCAAAACCAGGAAATGCCACCTCACACGTATGAGAATGAACATTATATTTTTAAAAATCCTGAAACAAAGTAGCAGAAAATAATAAGAAAACAGAGACCTCTTCCCTCCACAAAAAATGATCTAGAGAATCACAGTATTGGGAAGGATGTGGAGAGTTTGGAATCCTTGGGCTCTGTTGATGGAAAGGTAAAGTCGTGCCTCTCTTGGAAAGTGGGACAGGCATGAAAAACAGTACGGAGGCCTCACAAATTGAAGCTGGAATTGCCATGTGGTCCAGCCACCCCACGGCTGGATATATCCAAGAGAGATGAAAATGGCATCTAGAAGAGATATTTACATATCCACGTCCATGTTAGCACCGTTTGTAATATCCAAGAGGAAGACACAACTCAAACGCCCATCAGCAGATGAGCAAATAAACAAAATGTGACACATCCATACAATAGGAAAGTATTTAGCCTTAAAAAGAAAATAGGGCAGGCCAGATAGCTCAGTGCATTAAAAAGAAAATAATGTGTGTGTGTGTGTGTGTGTGTGTGTGTGTGTGTGTGTGTGTGTTACTGGAGATTGAACTCAGGGCCTTGCACATGCTAAGCAAGTGCTCTATCACTGAGCTATATCCCCAGCCCAGAGGAAATCCTGTTACATAACACAATACAGATGAGCCTTGAAGACACAAAGCTAACTGAAATAAACCAGTCATGAAGAGAAATACCATGTGATTTCACCTTTACAGTTATCTAAAGTAGTCAGAGTCAGAAGCAGGAAGTGGAGTGGAAGTAGGCAGGGCTAGAGGAAAAGGAGAAAAAGCAGAGTTTTTTAATGGGCACTGAATTTTAGTTTTGAAAGATGGAAGTAGAGACCTGTTGTGCAAATACACATGAAACTAATAATTATATACTTCCACTGGTTAAGAGGGTAAATTTCATGTTAGGTATGTTTTGCCTGGTCATGGTTTTCGTCTAGATGAACCCCCAAACCCT
This sequence comes from Octodon degus, assembly GCF_000260255.1. NCBI lineage: Eukaryota > Metazoa > Chordata > Mammalia > Rodentia > Octodontidae > Octodon > Octodon degus. The sequence goes on along the minus strand of NW_004524656.1, from coordinate 3,607,746 downwards.
CACACAGTCATGGGGGCAGGCTTTTCAGAAGAGGCTGGATCTAGTTTGTAAATAATTCATAGTCCAGTGTTGGCGTTAAGGGGTGTGAGCGCTACACCTGCTGTAGGGTGGATAGCCTGCTACCAAGATAGGGACAGAAAGAGGCTTGTCCTCTCTCTGTCTCTCTCTTGTTGCTTTTACTAACTCGTGTGGGCACTGTTAATTGTACTCTTCTGCGATGCCCCTCTGGCATGTGTTACTCTACTTGGAGCCAGCCGACACCTCCTTCAACTTGGTGTGTTGAGTATTTTTTTTAATGTATTTAGTACAGGGTGTACAAGGCCTTACTATGTAGATAGGACTCATAGTGATTCTCCTGTTTCTGCAGCCTCCCAAGCGCTGGGATTACAGGCACGCGCCACCATGCCCAGTTTCAGTCGCTGTCTCAGCGTGTCCCGGGGGCAGAGCCGGCACAGCAAGGCAAGGATTGAACCCTGGCCACCGCGCCCTGCCTAAGCAGACGCTGGGCACGGAGTATTTTGTCTCAGCAACGAGAAAAGTAACTAAGATATATCCTACTTAAAATTATTTTAATTCAGCAGAAAGAAGCACACTGGGAAATAATAGCAATTGTTTAACTTGAATGATAGATATAGGAATTTGCTTTCTGTTAATCCTTATTTTTTTATTTTTATAATGTTTATTTTTTTAGCTGGGACCTTGCTGTATTATCCAGGCTGATCTTGAACTTCTGGTCTCAAGGTATCTTCCTACCCTATTCTCCTGAGTATCTGGGACTGGAGGCACACAGCCACTCTTCCCAGGCTAATTTTTATAACTTTTTAAAATTAAAAGAATAAGCATATAGTTATATCCCATATATTCTGAACATAACTAGGCCTTCTTGAGCCAGTTCTTCTTTTACCTTGTGCTTACCTGGAAGTGCCCCATCAGAAACACACCTCTCATTCTCATGATGGAAATGCAAGTCCATAAGTGTTAGGGATTTATTAGAGGGTTCTATGGGGATAGAAAAAGTACTTACGCCACATTAAACTTCCTGGCAAGGTCTCCCTTCCTTCTACCTACTGCAGCCCCTTCAAAGCTCCATTTCTTGAGCCAGTTACTAGATGCCCCTCTCCCTCTCTCTTTTTTTTTTTTTTTGTATCGGTACATATGTTTTATTAAACGCCTTGTATGGGCAAGGGCAGGACCTAGGAGTGGGACAGGGCATCAATGACAGCCTCAGTAAAGTCATGGCAAGTAGCATAGCCACCCACGTTGGAGGTCCGCACCTTGCCAACTTCGATCACCTTCTTCACTGCATCTGCAATCGTGCTGGAGTGGTACTCAAGGTTGAGATGCCGAAGCATGTTGGAAGATGATAGGAGCATGGCCAAGGGGTTGGTTATGTTCCTGCCCACTGCCTGGGCAAATGAGCTTCGGCACCCATCTCCGAAACAGCACTCTCTGCACTGTAGCTCTCCTCAGGGACCACACCAGCTCCGCCAATCAGGCCAGCAGCCAGATTGTCAGTAATGTTCCCACAGAGGTTAGGTATCATGAGCACATCAAACTGGGAAGGATTCTGCACCAGCTGCACACAGCAGTTGTCTATGACCATTGTCTAGAACTTAATTTTGGGGTACAGTTCAGCAACTTCCTCACAGCACTGGAGGAATAACCCATCCCCAAGTTTCATGATATTGCCCTTGTGGACAGCTGTGACCTTGCTCTTTCCCTTCTCGGTGGCATAGTCAAATGCGAACTTTGCAGTTCGCTGAGATTTGGTTCAAGTAACAATCTTCAAGTACTCAATCACATCCCTTGCACTCTCATGCTCCAGAGAGCTGTATTCCCCTTCTGTCTGCTCTCAAATAATCACCAGATCTGGATTGTTGTGCTGAGTCACATACCTAGGAAGGGACTTCACATGGACTACGTTGGCAACCAAGTCCAACTTACGCCTTAGCCGCATGCCATGGGAAGCTAGTTCCCTCTTATACTCCGCTGGGGTATGGATCTTTCCAATTTTGGCCACTTTGTTCTCCTACATAGAGTTCAGCACCTGCTCCAGCTTCTCCTCAGAGACCATGTTCTGCGCCTCACTCAGGTGGCGCCCCTGGAACTTTACCAGAACAGAAGTAGCCTTGAACACCTTCTTGACAGCATACATGAGCTCAGACCCCACACTATCTCCTGGCAGCATGGTCACAGGAAATGCACCCTTCACCCTCACATCTTGAACCTGTGAAGCTGCATTCACAGGGGCCGAGATACTCAAACCTGTCCATATCCCAGAGTTCCAGGCGGCAACAACTGCTCAGGTCAGCCAGCAGACACCAATCCAAGACGCCATGTTCTGTGCAGTCCTTCTCTTTCTATGCTGAGTCTCTGAGTCTTCCTATGGGCTGACTTTGGTTTTATCTCTATTTCTCTTTCACATTACTCCCAATCTTGCAGCAATTTCTAGCTTAGCAAGACAAAAGCTTTTCATCAGCCTGATTTTCTAGCCAGGGATCTTCCCTTTACCCAAGCACCTAGGTGCAGTTGCTTCTTGGTGCCTTGGATTTTCCCAAAGACAGGTAGGTAGAGAAAATGAATTGGAGCAGCTCTCTCTCTCCTGTCCTCTCTAAAGACATTCCTTAGTCTATGAAGAGATTTTCATGTGTTGGGGTTTGGAAAACAAGCATGGCACTTTGGTGAGCTGATTACTTTGGGCTGAAAGCCACTGGGAGGGCACCAGAGCAGTCTGTCTCTGGCTTTCCCTGCCCTTCTTTCTCCCACTCCTCTTTTTCTGTCAAGGTAGATCATAAAAATCCAGAGCCCTACGACCCAAAGCCAACTACAAAACCTAGAACTGTTATCCTTATATCCCCTTTGCCTTCCTGTGTGGGATTTAGCTATAAAGAAATCCTCTGATCTACTTTTCCTGACAGTAGATCATAAGGCCCACGTTCTAGAAGGGACCCTGCCCCGTACCCCAGAAGAAGAGAGATGTCATCACAGAGAGAAACATAAGCATCCAGGTCTTGCTGCTCCTCCCTCAGCCTGTTGCTATTGAATCTGTGTCTTTTATGGTTAATCACATTTCCACATGGCTCATGTTTCTTCACTAAGTCAAATCATAAAAATGGGCAGTTTTCCCTGGGTCTTTGGGTTTCTACTTCTGAAGTCTCCCATGTCACATCAAACTTCTATTTAAAAAAAAATTGGTACTGGGTGTGATGGGGACAACCCTGGGACCCCGGCTACTCCAGAGGCAGAGACAGGAGGATTGCAAGTTGACACCAGGCTGGGAAACTTTGCAAGGCACTATATTAAAATAGAAATAAAAGGGCTAGGGAAATAGCTCTGTAGTTGAGCCCTTGCCTAGCATGTAAGACCGAGAATGAGTTACACATTTCTTTCATTAACCTGTCCTTTGTTCCAGGATTGTGAGTGATGACTCTTCCAACGAATGAGAGAAGGTATCACACCCTTCAGCTTCCACACATGTGAATTTTTACCCATTTATTACTTCACAGATGTGGGATATTTTCAAAGCACAAATGATTCTTGCCAGTCATTGGGGGCCAATATCCTAGTGTAGATTCAGAACATTAGTTGATACAAAAGCATTTCTCTGTTCTCCACATCATAGGAGAGGTTATCTTTTTATAGCTGGGTGTCACTTGCAGAGTGATAACAGATCTATTGTCAGTGACTTACCACCCATTTGTGGAGGACCCAAGCAAATTGGTGATAGGACTTTGAGAAGCTGCACTGAGCTTCAAAAGAGGATTTATTTGTAGAGCTCCATCCTGAAATAGCAAAGTGTTATTGCCTACTTCTGGAGAATCCTGGTTGGACTTTGCAAATTAATTCTTTGCTGCATTTATATAGAAGCAAGAAAGTATGTTTCTGCCATGTGAAAATGCAAGTTCAGTCTGAGAGAGAAAGTGGCTGCCTCTGGGAATGGCCTACCTCCAGGGCAACAGCTCCATTCACAGCTAGGACCTAGGCCCACCTGGCTGCAGGATTTCATCGGATGAGGAGACCTAGCTCCTGCCAGGAAACACAAAACTCCCAAGAATGACACTGGATTTTAAGACCAGATAGATCTCTCTGAGTCTCTATATCTGTGTTCCCTCTGCCACTATCTAGTGACCTGAATCTACCCAACCTCTTCCAGAAAGTAGAGGCACATTGGCCAAGCATTGGCCGTGACTCATCCACATGGCTGCACTGACAAAGGTTCTACAATCTGAGGTACAGGATCTCAGGACAAATCCTGAGGG
>NW_004524656.1:3595034-3602642 GCF_000260255.1 Octodon degus | reverse complement strand
AAAGAAAGTAGAGGCTCTTCCTTGGGGAGGGCCACCTCTTAAGATTCACTCATGCCCTCCTAAGTCATTCATACCTGCCTGGGTGCCTGTGGCCCAGCCTTAGACACTTAATATCTATCTTGGGATAGCTTCTTTGCCCAAAGGACCAATTCCAAAGTCTAACCTACCATCATACCTACCATTAATTCACTATGAAGGACTGTGCATATTGCAATAAGACAGAAGGGAAGATTTAGGCTGATCCTCCAGGCAGCATACAGGACTTGGTCAGTGACAAGAAGCTGAGGGGAGACAGAACTTCACACTCAAACCTTTTGAAGCCAGAAAGGATGCTAAGTCTTCCTGGGCATTAGCATCAGGCTGGGAGAGCTGAGAACATTTGGCGTGTCCCATATATAGCGTCTGTACAGTCTGAGCTTCCTGGTTTCTAAATGTAGTCATGTTTATCCGCACTGTTGCCTTGGTAGAGTTCCCAGACCTGATGATGCTTCCTGGTTACCTAGGGAGCTGATTATAGATCCCAGAGAGGCCGACTCTGTAGGTCTGAGGCAACAGGGCCTGGGAATCTGTTCCTTAACAATGCACCTAGGGCGACGATGAAGCAGCAGGTGCCTGAGCCAGCATTCAGAGACAACTGGTGCACGTCATGGCTCCAGATAAATTAAGAGCCTAGTTGAGTTAACATCCCTGACTCTCAATTTGCAACTATGTCTTTTAGGCCATTCGAAATCTGGTTATCGTATCTGTATCATAGTTTTTCCAAGACACCAGTTCTGCAAATCTCCAATCCACACTCCAGAACCGAAAGGGATAGCAATATAGAAAAGCTTTATGCATGAAGAGATTCTTGAATGAGATGACAATTGCTCCTAAACAATGGTCAATGGCCTTTTAAAAATTTGGCATAGCTGACTGTATTAATTTTTTTTTCAGTTCTGGGGCTTGAACTCAAGGCTTTGCACATGCTCAACATACTCTCTACCCCTGAGCTATAGTCCCAGCCTTGATTGTACTTTAATCACTTCACCTGATTCCCTCCCCATCATCCTGTCTTCCCATATGGCTTCCTCTAGAGGACACTGAGAACAGAAAGTTTCTAAAATGCCAGTTGCATGCCAAACCAGTGTCTTCATGACATTTTTTGTTTGTTTGTAGCAATTCAAGGTTACACACTGTGGGGCAAAGAACCCAATCAGAAGAAAACAGAGAAGTCACCATCACCAATCCATTTATAATAGACCAAAGTTTGGAATTCATCACTGCATTCCCATAAGTCACCTCTAGCTTTAATTATACAGTAGCAATAGAGTGGAAATAAATTAAATGGCTACAAGTAGGGGCTGGTTAAATGAGTTATAATACATCTACACAATGGAAATTCATGCATCTCTAAAAAAGAATGAGAAAGTTTTTATGCCCTGATTTGAAAATATCTTCATAGATATAATGCTAATAAAATTTTTAAATGTACAGTCAAAGACAGAACATATGTGTTTGTTTTTATCAAATTATATGTGCATTTCTGGAAGGATATATGTTAAAATACATTTCTCTTTTTTACCTCTCTGAGGACTATGTGCATGAGAAAGAGGTATAAGTGAAAATTTCCATATGATATTCTAAACTTTAGTTAATATATTACCTATTCAAAACATTAATTTAAAAATATATGCACAGGCTAGGGAGATATTTCGGTGGTCTGAGTGCCTGCCAGGCAAGCACAAGGACTCAGGTTTGATCCCTGGTACTGCATGCCTGCTGGCCCTAGAATGCTGGTCATATTGTGCTGACCATTGAAATCAGTGCGTTGGTGCATGCCTATAATCACAGCACTAGGGAGGCTAAGACAGGAGGATCACTATGAGTCAGAGCTGTGTAGTGAAACACTGTACCAAGTAAGTAAGTAAATAAATAAATAAATGCACATATGAACAACTCAATCAGTATCTATACTGATTATAGGAACACAGGTAATCCAAACTTTGGAACCAAATTTAAAAGTATTTGTATTTAGTCTGTTTGTTTTTACTTTTTTAACAGTAGATTTGCCACCCTGATTGTGTTTGTTCGCCCTAATTTTAGACCACATCTGAATTACCTGAACACACAGCAGTTGGACAGTAGGAGGAAGCAGCTAAGAGTCCAGTCTGGGAAGAACATTTGCTCGGGGTGATTGGTGTGCAAACAGTGGAGAGTAATGGTGACACACAGCCAGGTGTCTCTGACAGTTAGCAGCATTAAAGTGAAGACCCATTAGGAGGCACCCTGCTGTTCATACTTCCTCCTACCAACCAGTCAAAGAGTGTGGTGTAATCTGCAACTACGGTAACTGATTATCAAAATGCCCCTGACTGTTTCCTTCCTTGTGGTCTTACTTCTCAGTCTCCTTGTTACAACTGTAGTTGAACCTCCTCTTACTGGAGTTAATGTTTACTTCCCTTAACTCCAGGCTGGACTTTTAACTTGCTTTGACCAATAAAATGAAAGAAAGGAATGGTGTGCCACATGCAACCCGTGGCTCAGGAGGCCTCTCACACTTTCCTCCCTCCCTTGGCACATTGCCTTCGACCTGGTCCAAACCTGGCTCACATGCTAGAGTGAGAGACTGTGGGGACAGGAACCCTAGGCAGGGAAGAGAGTGCTCACATGAAAAGCCCGGCTGCAGGCGCCCTTCCAACAAGTGCAGACGCAGGAGAGAACCTGCTAAGGTCAACGCTGCCAAGCTGACCCACACTTCATAGTGTGCAGCTTGTTTTAAAGTGTGATGCTTAGGGGCTGGGGAGATGGCTCAGTAGAATAAGCACTTCCCTGGCAAGTGCGAAAGCCTGAGTTCAATCCCCAGTTCCGCAAAAAATAAAATAAAATAAAGTGTGATGCTTGATGATTCTATCCTAAATGGCAACACTGGGACAATCAGTAGCTGGTGGAGACCCCCTTCCCCATCCTTTCTTTCTCATCTGTAGTTCTATACTGCTGTCTCCTTGTCTCCTACTGAGTTCTGACATGCTACCCCAAAATACACTGCTCTGTCATATTGACTATTTTGAGGGGAAGGCACTTAACAAAGTAACAGGTGCAAGGTCACCCTGCTCTTCATTGTCTTTCTTATAAGCAGGAGATGAAATTCTTAAGTGAAGAATGACTTCCCTACTCTCAAAGGAAAGCATCTGATCAACAAAAGAAGGTAGAGGTGGAGGGAAATCCACACAAGCACACCTTGTCAGACTGAACTTCTTCACCCAGTTAACTATCCCAACCCAAGACCCATGCCTTGTCACATTATGACTTACCCTTTTCTTTTTCCAATTCAGTAAGTCTTTGGGTTTTCACTTTTTTATACCATGTACAACTTATATTAAATAAATGTATATTTTTTCCCTGCAGATGTGCATTATGCCAGTTTAATTTTAGGCCCAGCCAAAACATTCTGAGAGGAAAAAGGTGAAGTTTGCTTTCCCCTACCTGACCCCTTAGTACCTATTAAAGAACCCACCATGTGTCTAATCATTGATACATATCTCTGGCCTCCCAGGATGGATAGTCGCCCACAGGAACAGCCAGAGCAGAGAAGTGGGTGCATAGGAGAGACATTCAGCCTAACCTAGAGGCCAGCAGAGCTTACTCTCAATGAACTCCAAGTTGTGTCAAACAATGGATAAAAGTTTATTGGTGCTTTAAGCTGAACCTTGAGCAAACTAGATGGGTTTGTGTGGTCATAAATCTCTAAGTGGATGACTTTTCTCTGTTTGCAACTTCAAGGGACAACTATCAATAGTTGAGTGTACAACCTTGATTTGAGTTGAGCATTTGCATGGTTTGTATCATTTTAAATTTTTGACAGACACTGTGGAAACTATTACTAAATCCTTTTGTTGTGAAACTATTGGCCATTCGTATTCTTCGTATTTAAGCTTTTTTTGGAAAGATAAATAAGAATTGGAAAGAAAATTTGGAAAGATAAATAAGAATTGCTGGCGTAACTTGCCAAGCAGTACACACTTCATAGTTTTAAGTCTGTAATTAGCAATAAAGATAACTAAAATATGTATCTAAACATCTTAAGGACAGGTTTCTGGTGCTCTGAAATTTTTATTAAAAAATAATTTTTAAGTTTTTCCTTCTCCTCTGGACTCCATAAAATCCTAGTTTTGAAAAAAAAAGTTTATTGGGCAAAAACAAGTGCAAAGGTTTTCCAGACAAAGGGTACACTGGGAGAAAAGACACGGAGGCCTGTGAGTAAGAGACCAGCAAGCCATGAAATGATCTTTCCACTTTCTGCCGAGTCCTCACAGATTCTCTTCTGCTCCTTTGTCTTCCATGTTGCCCCAGTTGTGTAGTTTATAGTCTCTTATCACCTTGCCACTCAAAGAATGACCAGCAGTGGCCACATCACCAGAGATTTTGAACCAGATTTAGAGCTTGCATTTTAACCAGATTCTAGGGTGGTTCATACACACCTTAGAGTTTAAGGAGTGCTTCATTATGGTCCTGGTATTGATGGAAGGGTGGGCAGCTTGCCCTACAATGTAATTATGTTATATGAACCCTTTATAGTAACTGCTGCAGAATGTGAGAGTGTGCCAAAAGGGATATTCTTTGTGCCAACTACACTTTTAGATTGCCTTTTAATATAGCTGTTTTTCTTGACAACAATACTTATCTACCTAATTAGGTTACAGTCAAGGGCTGTTTCTTCGATTGATTCCTCTTGAACACCTGTAGGCAAAAAGACAGACAAAGACAGTCTTTCAGTAGTTGGCTATCTAGTAAGATGATAAGGTTCAATAAGAACTATGACTCAGAATTTCAAGACTTGCTCTACTTCTTGCCAATGAGTTTTTCCTTGAGGAAGTTTCTGGATGGCCCTGGGCCTCAGTTTTCTCATCTATAAAAAGGAAAGAGTCCCTAAATTGCAAGCTCAGGATCAGAATTAGACATGAAGAGTATGAAGTACTGGACAAGGTACAGAGTCAGCTCTCCACAGCTGCAGTGGCAGCTCTCATGATAAATATGACAATAATAATAACAACAATAACAATAGAAGCACTATTGGCAGTAAGTGAGGTGCGAGGGGATTAAACGTATTCATATTGCCAAAACCAGAGTGGTTGCATTTACTTGGGAAAGTGGAAGAGGCTTGTAGAAGAACTGGCGCTGAGAATGGCAGTTAAACCTTAAACAGGCAGAAATTATACAGAGGGATTGTTGCAGGTGATAGAAATTAAATAAGGAAATACATTTCCCCAGATGAGAATGCGTAAGCCCAGAAGCCATCTGACTTTTTTCTCCCTGTTTTGTGAATTTCTGGCTAGGAACACTCATTTAAAAGAAAAACAATTAAATCAAGTTAAAAAATATTTACTGTTTTATGCAATTTACAAGTTGCCTTTACTGTAAAGATTAAGATGATGGGAAAGAAGATCTCCCAGAAAGTCTGAGCCATATGTTACTTCACATTGTGGCCGTACATGCAGATTCAGCCGTTGGCTGCTTGCTGCCCCAACCGAGCAGGGTGATCTCAGGACAGAGCTCTGCTTCAGCATGAATGCTTCTGCCTTCTCCGGCTAACACATTCCCTCCACCACTCAAGAATGCACAAAGCATTTGCCAGGTCAGGAATGCCTGGCCATGACAGCACCATTTGCAAAGTAAAGAGTCTATTTATGAAGATAATGGCAATGCCCAGACCAAGCCCACCGTGGGAGAACCTTGCCTCCTAATTAGCTGGAGCAGCGCATTTTAATGAGGAAGCCTTAGTAGACAGTTGGCTCCTGCCTTGACTGCCAACGAATCTGGGGCAGAGCAAGTGTTGGCAGAGAGAATGCCAAGCAGGTGAGGAGAACAAAACAGAGAAAATGCATTCATGTCTTGGAAACTTTACACCTTAGAATTATCTCATTTCCTCATCGTCCTGCTATCTCTACATAGACTATTTCTCTAGGAGCAAATGACTCTTTGAAGAAACAGTGGCTCATGGGTAAAATAGCAGCCCTGAAACTACTGGTGGTAGGAGAAGCAGAGGACTAATGAGGAGTAGAGGCTCAGAAACATGGACTTTTGATTCCACTTGAAAGGCAATTAAGCCCTTGTTAAGAAACCTAAGAATCCTCTGTGTTTTTCTGAGGGAACATGAAGGAATAGACAGGCCTCTTGCCTCCATGAATCCTGTGGCAAGGATCTGACAGGGAAGGTAATTAAAGAAGAACTTCAGAATCTGTTGCTGATGGGAGACCTTAAGGAACTAGAACACCTTAGCATGTTGTTTCCAAATCCTGGCGCAAAAATAATCTTCCTATTAGAAAAGGCGACCAGACATTTGTAGGTGGTAATAGCTACTCTAAGATACATGAAGGAAGGGTAAGAATGCCCTCGGGTTTTTCTTGGGTCCATGCCATGTAGGGTTACAATACCAAGAGGATATGCAGCGCAAATGGTTGAAGCCCAGATGGTTGTATTTGGTACGTCAAGGACAACTAGAGATGTCCTAGAAGATGGAGTTATTTTTTAATAGATGAGACTCTCAGAACTATCATCATTGAGTTTTGCAATGAATGCAAGCAAGATAAACCATAAAAATTTTAAAAGAATGTTTGTGAGTAACTTGAGGGGAAAGATACGATTTTTAGAAATAGGAAGATCATTATGAAAGGAAAATTGAAAGACAAGATGGAGAATGCTGATTATCCACATGTCTATTCTCTTAGTTTTCTATGACAGAAATTTTAGTATAACTAATAAGCACTATCTTAGTTTCTTACTGCTACTTAAATCAACATGCGGGGGAGGGAGATGGCTCAGTGGAATAAGTGCTTCCCTTGCAAGCACAAGGGCCTGAGTTCAATCCCCGGCTCAAAAAAAAAAAAAAAAATCAACATAGATTTATTATTTTATAGCTCTGGAGGACAGAGGCCTAAAACAGATCTGTGAGGCTAACATTTGAAAACCAGAGAGAGATAATCTGTTGCCTTTTGATGCTTTCAGAGGCCATGTGAACTCTGGCCTATAGACCCTGTTTCCATCTTCAAACATGGCAACGAAGCATCTTCAGCTCACTCTCTGTGTCTGCTTTGCTTTCATCCTCTGCCTTCATCCACTCTGACACACCTGCATCCCTTCAAGAAGGACCCCTCTGGTTGCAAGGGCCCTTCTAGTTACACTAGGATGATCTCCTTTCAAAATCCTTAATTTAACCATAGCTGCAAAGTCTCTTTAACATGTAATATAATGAATTGGTGGGTTTCAGCGATTGGGACACTTTGGGCAGCCCTGACTCAGACTATTTTTATTAGCCAAAATAGAAACTATCTTTCCAGTGGGGTGTGATGAGGCAGGCCTGCAATCTCAGCACAGTGGGAGAGTGCGGAGGAACCCAAGTCTGAGCTCAGCCTAGGCAACTTAATTAGATCCTATCTCAAAATTTAAAATGGAAAAATGGCCTGGGCTTATACCTTGGTGTGAAGGCAATGGGTTTACTGCTTAGTAGTAGAGAACAAAGAAAGAAGGATGGAAGGAAGGAAAGAAAGGAGAGAGACAGGGAGAGGAGAAAGGGAAGGAAGGAAGAAGGAGAGAGAGAGAGAGAGAGAGAGAGAGAGAGAGAGAGAGAGAGAG
>NW_004524656.1:3591715-3594934 GCF_000260255.1 Octodon degus | reverse complement strand
AAGGAAGGAAGGAAGGAAGAAAACCTTTCTAGACTCATTTGCACCTGCTTTAGAACATGTGATCAAATCCTGGCAATGTACATGAGCTGCAAAAATTGTCAGAATTCTAAATAGACTCATTATGTGAAGTCTTAAATAAACAAATAAGCTAAGAGGTTAAGAATTTTTGTGCAAATGTGTCTGACAACAAGAAATAATCATAAAAATCTCTCCCAGAACCACAACCTGGTACATGTAAAGCAAACTCTACGAGAACATCTGAAAGGAGAAAAGATATGAAAAAAAGGAAAAGGGAAAAAATCACATATGTATTTACACAGGATAGGAGAGATGATTGTACTACTAATTTCTATTAGTTTTTTGAAGGTAGCAGTAAATGCTTAAAATTTTTCCTCTGACCAATTTTATATACTTATATCTGTAATCTGAGCAACTGCATTGAAGGCAGCTGACTACCTAAAAAAATTGGCCCAACAAATGCCCGTTTAATTTTGAACAGACCTCACCCTCATTACTGGTCACTGTAACCAAGGCTCATTGTTGCAAAATACCATATATTGTTTTCTTAAGTTTGTCTTTAAAAACTTTCTCTTGCCTCAATCTCCTTGAATATGCAGAGTTTATTAAGGCAAGTATATTCCTATTGCAATTCTACTCCCAAATAAACATTTATCTTTAGGGAAATCTCTGTTATCTTTTTCGATAAAGCACAGTGAAATGTTCTCCTTCAGTTATGCTGTTAAAAGAACTTGTATGCTATTTGCTGAAAGTGAACCAGTTAGCCTTTGGGGACCTGGCAGAGGAGGCTAGTGCCTGGGTGTTGTTTAACACAACAGCCTATTCCACTGAAAATTACATGGATTGAAGCCAACACACTAGTGGATTTTTTATGAGGGAAACTGATAAGCTATGCAGAGCCTGGTACTTAATATGCTACAGAGGTAGACTAAGTTCCTATAACTGACAGAGCATTTGGGGATTTCATCAGTGTTTATCAGGTTCCTTCCATCTATGTGTTCAAGATGGAGAAATGTAGATTAAAACCAAGTAAAACTAGGTGGGTTTATAACTGCCTGACTGACCACTGGAGTTCAGACTAATGGGTTGATATTAACCTCTATGGAGCACTTTTAATGTCATGACCCTGTTATGGTCTGCGCTCTGGAGTGGTGAGTCTATAGCTGAAATATTTAATTTTCTTCCATGGGCTTCACTTGAAAAGTGTTGTAGACCTGGGAAAGGACGTCAGGGTAGCAGTGAAACAGTAGAGACTTGAGACCCATCACTGGTGGAATGTCGAAGAAGTACCAGGGATAACATGACAGGAACATTCAGATATTTGTAGAGAATTTTCCAGGTATAAGGCATTGTGCTAAGTACATGGGGTAGAAAACATGAGGATACTTGTCCTCATATGGACAAGAGAGAGAAGCCATTTATATAAATACAAATTGATATAAATTGATGTAAACATGTATACATTAAGCATATTTTAACTGATGTGACCGAGCACTTGAGAATGTTGACCTAAAGAAATTTTTTGTGGCTCATGGTTTCAGAGGATTCAGTCCATGGTCAGCTGGCTGCAAGGAAGGAATGTCCTTGCAGAAGGCCTGGCAGGGCAGAGATGCTCATTTGATGGTGGCCAGGAAATAGAAAGAAAGGGAAGGGCCCACGAGGAAGGGTCCAGGGTGAAGATGGAATCCCCAAGGTCATATGCCTATCACTGACTCAAACACAACCAGAAGTATACATCACCCATCTTCCAGGAATCTGTTATGGTTTGTATCTAGTTGTTCCCACAAAGCCTCATGTGGTCATGGGGCAGCTTCTGGAGTTTGTGACTGATTCTTGATCCAGTGCTGGGATTGCATTTGTGAGTGCTACTTTTTGGTCCAGGGTGAGTAATCTGCATTACAATGTTAGGAGGGAGAGAGGCTTGCTAGAAGCTTCAGCCACTGCCCCTCCCTTTGTTCTTTGCTCTTTGCTGCCATGATGAATGGCTGCTCTGTGCCATGTGCCACTCTTCATTGGAGCCAGCATTGAATGTTGGAAGTGTTTTACTTTTCATTTGTACAGGAGCTCACAGCTAGGAATTTGCCTTAGATCTTGGAGGAGACTTGGGACTTGGACTTTTCAGCAGTGCTGACACTGTTAGGACTTTGGAAACTCCTAGACATGGACTCAAATGCCTTTTGCATAAAGGGATATACATTCTTTGGGGATCTAGGGGTGGAATGTTATAGTTGTGTCTAGTTGTCCCCCCAAAACCTCATGCAGTCATAGGGCAGCTTCAGGAGTTTGTGACTGATTCTTGATCCAATGCCGAGATTGCAGGTGTGAGTGCTACACCTTGGCTCTGGGGTGAGTAATCTGCATTAAAATGTTAGGAGGGGAAAGAAGCTAGCTAGCTGCTGGCGCTGTTCTTTGTTCTTTGCTCTTTGCCTCTGCCATGAGGGGCTTTTCTGTGCCATGCTGCACTCCACCTTGGCGCCTGCTGAGTATGGACTGAAACCTCCACTAACTGTGAGCTGAGTAGACTTTTCCTTCCTTAATTTTGGATGCCTGGTATTGTCTCAGCAACAAGAGAAAGAGTAACTAAGACAGCATCTTTCAAATCAATCAAGTTGACAATCAAGATTATCCATCAGTACAAACAAGATAACACAGAGCAGCCCATTAAATATCTATTTGTGGGACAGGTGGGTGTGGTGGCACACCCCTGAAGACCCATCACTTGGAAGGCTAGTGGAGACGGATCATGAGTTTAAGCCTATGCTAGATTGCGTGGTAAGACTGTCTCAAAAAAAAAATGCAGGTAAGCAAAAAGAATTTATTTGTGGAGGTTTTCTTGTTTCATTTATGTCTTTGGTCCTAGAAAAATTATTTTCCAAATTTATGTTAGTCAGCTTTCCATTATTATAACAAATACCTGAGATAAACAATCTATAGATAAAAGATTTATTCTAGCTCACAAATTTAGAAGTTTCAGTCTATAATCTCTGTCAGTCTCATTGCTTTGGGCTTTTTTTTTTGAACTGAGGATTGAACTCAGGTTCTTGAGCTTGCCAGGCAAGCGCTTATTCTACTGAGCTATCTCCCCAGCCTGACATTTGTGAGGTACTGCATTGTGGTAAATGGAGATGCATGCCAGAGCAAAACTAGGCACAACTTGGCCATGAAGCAAAAGCAAAGAAGGAGGAGGATCAGGAGAGGAAG
>NW_004524656.1:3575575-3580915 GCF_000260255.1 Octodon degus | reverse complement strand
TCACAAGTCCACTTCTTGTACAGCAATTAACCACTAAGAAGAATATATGCAGTGTATTATTTGTTGAAACTGTACTTCTGATTTGATTTGAAACTGTCTCATTGCTATCTGTGTATCAATAAAACTTTGGGAAAAAAATAAAATAAAGTAATATACAGGAAAAAAAAGGCACCCACAAGGCTGGTAGCTAGCATTGAACTTAATGGTAAGAGACTGAATGCTTTCAGTTGAGATTGGAAGCAGGAGAAAAGATGTCTGCTCTATATTATTAGTACTTACCAGGAAAATGAACTAAGAAAAAGAAAGAAAAGGCTTATAGACAAGAAAGGTAAATATTAAAGTACTATATTCATGGGCAATATGATTGCATACATAGAAAATGATTTTTAAAAAAATCTATCCCTAAAACTTTAGCCTACTAGAAATAAATGAATTTAGCAAAGTAGTATGATACAATGGTGACATTTAAACATCAATTGTATTTGCATATATTATCACTAAATAATTTGCCTTTTCTTTGTATTTGTATTCTTTGTATACAGGGTGTAGCTGCACAGTTCAGACTTGTAGCAATCCTCCTGTCTCAGCATCCCCAGCGCTGGGATTACAGACTTGCAGCACCACACATGGTTTTGGGGTGACACTGCATCTGAGGTTCCAGGGCTGGCACGGTGGGTGGTACTGGGGATCAAACTCAGGACCTTGTGCTTGTCAGGCAAGCTCTTAGACTGCTGAGATATCTCCCAGCCCCTTTGCCATCATTTTTAAAGTATTATTTGCAGTAGTATAAATAAAAATCTTTGGGGACGAATTTAATGAACGATGTGCAAGCATTCGACACTGAGAAATTAAGACCTAAAGAAATGGGGAAGTCTATGCTAAGAGTTGGTGACTCATCAGACTGAAGGCGTCACGCAGAAAGGGAATTGCCACACATTCTTTGTGGTTCTTTTTTCCAAATAAACAAATGATGTTTAAACTATTGTGCAAATATTTTACGACAGCAGTAATAATAGTTACCACTTATTAGTGCTCAGGGGACTGAAAAATAAAATTCCTAGCAGGACAACTCTAATCTTTGCCCTTGCTTGCTCAAAATGCCTTTTAAAGCTTTTCTTAAAAAAAAAAACCTTTTAATGTTTGGTACAGGATCACCACTCAGCTTGGACGTGTAGCGATCCTCCTGTTTTCAGCTTCCCCGGTACTGGGATTACAGGTGTGCACCACCATGCCTGGTCTCAGTGGCCAGCTCAGTGAGCCTGGGGACAGGACTGGCATGGCATGTGGTGCCGGGAATTGAACCTCGGTCCCTGCTCTTGCCTCAGCAGGCCCTTAGTCCACTGAGCTATCCATCCAGGCCCTCAAGATGCCTTCCTATGTATGTGACCAAGGACCAACTTGCCTGGCACTCATATACCTTCCACTATTGGTTCCCACTTTCCCTTCCATACTCCCATGTCTCATTGTTCTCCCATCACTCCACACTCCAACCGCACTGGACTCTGGGCTATTCCCTAGCTTAGGGTTTGACCTTTCTCCACTCATTCACCTACTCCCTTCCTCTGGCCAACTCTTCACCTGCCCTGTAGCCAGCCTCAGCTGTGGCCTGGCACCCAGCTCCTTACAGTACCTAGTGTCGTGTGACTAAATAAGTGGTCACTGAACAAATAAGAAGGAAACAGTTTGCTGACACTGATCCCAGAGGAGAGCGTAAAGGAATGTATCTGATTCTAAATAAAGGCCACTGCACACAGGTGCACATTTACACTGTCTGGGCAAATCTCCTTCACTGGAGACAGAGCACCATAACAGGCCAAAGTCACAACTCATACAATTTTGGATGACTCAGAGAAATGCAATAATCACTGGGCATTTATTTGGTTTCTTTATAGAATTACAATGTTTTTCATACATATATGTTCAATGAAGCTTTGAAATTGTTTTTAAAATTTATTTATTTATTCATTTATTTATTTATTTGGTACAGGGTCTCACTATGCAGCTCAGACTCATAGTGATCCTGTAGTAGCTTCCCCCAGGCTGGGATTACAGGTGTGCACCACCATGCCTTGTTTTGGTGGCTGATTCAGCACAAGGCTGGCGTGGCATGTGGTACTGGAGATCAAACCTGGGTCCTTGCGCTTGTCAAACAGGTGCTTAGACCGCCAAGCTGTCTCCCTGGCTTTGAGATTGTTTCTTACTTGTTTTTGTGGTCCTAGAGATAGAATCCAAGGCCTTCTGCTTGGCGATGTTATGGTTTATGTCTAGTTGTCCCCCCAAAGCCTCATGTGGTCATGGGGTGGGCTTCTAGAGTTTTTAATTGACTCACAGTCCAATGCTGGGATTAGGGGTGTGAGTGCTACACCCACTCTGGGGCAGGTAGGCTGGGTACACTGTAAGGGAGGGAAAGAGGCTTGTTCTGCACTCCTCCTTTTTCGCTCTTGCTGCTTTTGTTGTCTGCCACCACCCTGAACTGTTGCTCTCTGCCATGTGCCACTGTGCCTTGGAGCCAGCCAAATATGCACTAAAACCTTCCCAAACAGTGAATTAAATACATCTTTCCTTCCTTAATTTTGGGTGGTAGGCATTTTGTATCCTCAATGAGAGAAAAGTAACCAAGGCAGTGGGTGAACACTCTACCATTGAGCTATGCCTCCAGTCATTGATGTATCTCCTATCACAACCAAAAGAGAGGTTCACAATCATCTAGACAAGGCCCCTCAAATTTATAGATGCTCTTCTTATTTTGATTTGGTTCTTGGTGCTGAGAATTGAACCCAGGCCCTTGAGCATGTTAAACACATGATCTTTCATGAGCTATCCCCTAGCCCATATCTGTTGTTTTAAACAGATTTTCTGTATTAAGTTTGATTAATACAGTATGTGTGTATCTTACATCTCAGGCTGGTTTCATTGCCCAGGGTCCCAAACTTAATTTGTGCTCAGTCCAGTGCTCTACTTTTGCTCTCTTAAGATTCTTACTATGTTTGAACATAGGCCATGCATTTTCTTTTGTGGGGGGAGCTGTATTTTCCCTTTGCACTAGGATTTACAATTATGTGACCAATCTTGTATGTATACTCTTGGGTTCAACTCTTCTTTTCTTCTCTGTGCCTTTCCTATGATGTTTCTACTAGCCGGAGACAGGTAAAGCATTACGTATGTATGGAACACTGGGAGTTTGAGCTGCTCCTTTCTCCACCTTTAACATTTTTTCTCAGTTCTCTCACTATGATCCCTATTAGGAAATTCTGCGGATAGCCCAAGTTTCTCATTTATGGACAAGAAAACCAAGATCCAGAAAGGCAATGCCCTTCATCTACCACTGATTTAAGCATCCACAGGAATAAGTATTTTTATCTTTCTATTTTACCAAATAAAAATTATTGCAGGCAGCAGTGAAAAAAGCCTAAAATCAAGGAATTTAGTGGTGAGTCACTTGGCCTGGCAGGACCCAGGACATGGACCTGCTTCTACCTCGGATAGAGCCTAGTTTTAATCCAAGGTCATGTCCTGAGCTCTTTCACCAGCAACCTCCCTGTTTCATCTCAGCTTTAACACCATAGACTCCGAAAAGTTAAGAGGGCCTTTAAGGTTGTATCTCATACTCTGAGGCCCTTAGAAAGGTAACCTCTGAGTCCCTTGAAATCTTGCCTTTTGAGTGGAAATCTGTTTCATTTTTAGTACATTCTGGTTATGAGACAGTATTTTAATAAAGAACAGAATCAGCCTCTCCAAATTCCAACCATGGGAATTAATGCCCTTACAAGATGACAAATAGCAACTCTATTTCTTTTGCCACTTAATAGCTTTTCAAATAATTGCAAATAGCTTACATCCACACCTTTTCCCCTAGCTTGTCTTTTTTTTCTCACAGTTGAACATCAGTCATCTGTAATGCCCCACGGTGATATAGTTTCCAAAGGCCTTCTTGTCCTCATCTTATCTCTGGTGACCCTCAGAGCCAGTAAGCCAGAGACAAAGAAAAAATAAAATCATGGCATTTAAAAAATGCGCTAATTAAAAAGTCTGCAGTAATCAGGTGTGAGTGGCTTATGTCAGAGTCCTAGCTACTTGGGAGGCTAAGGCATGCGCATAGTGAGTCTGAGGCTGGCCTGGGCAATTCAATGGGACTCTGTCTTAAAATAAAAAATGAGAAAAGGGCTGGAGATATGTCTCAGTGGTAAAACACCTCATGGGTTTGATTTTCAGTGCTAAAAAAATATTTTACAAATCATAATAATCTTAATAAATCATAATGAAGTTCTAAGCCCAGAAAGACTGTGAAAAGACTTATAAGAAGCAGCAGCAGGTAGGTCAGTCAAGGCTTTTGATGGTGGGACTTACTTAAGCAACTGAGATTTTAATCTTCATCAGAGAGTAAAGAAGCCTTTCCCCTTCAGTTCCAGTTGGAGAAATTATAGGAAAGGGCTGTGCTTGACCAAATTGGGTCATTGCCCATCCCTTGAGCCGGGACCTGGTCACAGTTAGGTAAGAAGAGGACAGGGTCATGCGAACTACTTGGCCAGGGATCAGGAAAACAGCGTTACCAGGAGGGAGTTGTGGGCTTTTCCCAGAAGGGAAGAGAAGTAGATAAACAACAATAAACAGTGCCCTACAGTGGGTGAATCAAAAATTCAACAAAAGACACTGAGGATTATTACTTAAGGAAGAAGAAAGCACTACAATGGTCTAAGGATAGAGCTGATAAGACCACAGGAATGGTAGAGAAGAAATTTAATTGGCTTGTGAGTAGCATACATACAGGAACTTTCCCCTTATCCATGGAAAATACATTCCAACATTCAATAGGTGTCTGCAACAACAGATCGGGCCCCACTATACGTCTAAGGTAAAATCCAATTATAAATTAGGCCAAAAAAAACAGTAACAGTTTAGAGTAGGAAAATTACAACAAGTTATGTGAATGTAGTATTTTTCTCAAAATATCTTATTGACAGAGGCGTAGGGCATACTTGGATGGGATAGAATAGAACACTGTAAGATTTTATCATATCACTCAAAACAACACACTGTTTAAAAAGTGCATATTTAAAATTCCTGGCATCTTTAGTTTTCAATTACTGAAAGTGAGGAAACTGAAATTATATAGGGAGGGATCTACTGCTTATTCTACTGAGCTATCTCTCCAGCCTGCTACTGCTTTTTTTTCATTTCTTTTATTTCTTTTTATTTTATTTATTTATTTATTTATTTTCCCATAATTTTATTGAGAAACAAATAGCAATGAGACAGTTTCAAACCAAGTTGGTAGGACAGTTTCACTAATTAACACATTGCATACATTCTCCCTAGTGGTTATTTGCTGTACAAGATGCG
>NW_004524656.1:3569876-3575475 GCF_000260255.1 Octodon degus | reverse complement strand
GGGAAGGGAAGGGAAGGAAGGACAGAAGGAAGGAAGGAAGGAAGGAAGGAAGGAAGGAAGGAAGGAAGGAAGGAAGGAAGGAAGGAAGGAAGGAACTAGAGTCCTACAGTTCTCAACAAAAGCACACCCTCCCCACCCAGTGACCTAAAGATCTCCCACTGGGCCTCACCTCCTAACAACTCCTCCTAACAACTCCACTCTGGTGCTCTTTCCCAAGAGCACCAGAGTGGAAAGTGAGTAGATGGACTTCTAGGGGACACCTAAGGTCTAAACTGTAACACCAATCTTTGGGGACAATAACTTGTCAGACAAGGTTCGAAATATTGTTCTGTCTGACAAGAAATCAGTTTGTATTTCTGGAAATTGTGTCCTCTTCTGTCCTCTGTGAGAACAAACAAGTTGAGGGTGTTGATAAGGATCTCACAAACTTCCCAAGATATTGTCTACTACCAAGCTCTTGGAAGAACCAGGAAGCCCTTGTATGGTTAATAAAATAAAATAAAATAAACAGAGCATCAAAAAGTGTATCAGTTCAAAGAAAATAAGAACTGCTGAGAGTAAAGGCCACTAAAGGGCAAGGGTAGGAAACTGAGGAGGAGATAGGGAGAGGAGTCCTTAAGTCCTGAGAATGGGCGGGCTGCATCATGTTTGAAGGACATGTTCTAATTTGTACATCAATTTGGTTTAGGATAAACGCTAGTTAAAGATGATCAAAAAGTCCTTCACCAGTAGAAAGAATGTTGGCCCCCTGGCCTTCCCTTCAGGGAGGTTTTCACTTGTGCGGTTGATGGAATCCTGAGGACAGTTGACAAAGCAGGACATGAATACTGATTGGCAGTGACCACTCAAAGACACCAGCCAGAAACATGAACATGTCTACAAGTTGCTCAGGAGCTCGAGAGCCCTGAAAAGAACTGGGAAAAATGGCCTAAAGATGAATTTCCAGTGACCTTGACATTTTCCTAGCTCCACAGCTTATACTAAACTTTGCTGGTGTTCCACAAACACAACTTAACAGCTCCTATTGAGTGTGTTTGCTGCATGTCCAGAGCTTCCCTTACAGCATGTTGGGTGGGTGATATGTCTGTCATACAAAGGGAAACTGCAGCTCAGCACTCGAGAATAATCTGAGTAGTGTCATTTGGATTAGGACAGAAGCTGAGACTTCAACCCAGTTTTGCCTGTTTCATGAACATGCATTCTTTCCACAATGCTTGCCTAGTTTCATAGTAACAAGGGCAAAAAGAAAGAAATCTGAAAAGGGGTCTTTATAATTTCCCATTATTCAATGTGTTATTGTCCGTGTAGTCATTTTAACCCCTTCCACCACCCCAGACTCTAATGCCCAGGGGAAGTTTTAAGTCAAACTCTTGGCCTGCTCTGGCCCACTGCAGGTGCAGAGAGAGCTACAATGATCCCAAGCCTGCACGTTTGTCTTTTGTATCTGGCACTCTCCTCCCCCAAACTCAAGTGACTTTGCTTTGATCAAAGAGTTCTTCTGAGGGACAATTGCCCCATTCTTCTGAGCTGCTGTCTTCCTTTTCAGGGACTAGAGGACAGGTATAGAATGCCATGAACATCTCGGTCTTTTACTTGACACATGGGGTATTTGTACACTCTGCACAGGGCAGCAAAGGAGTAAAGGAGTTCCGGGTCTTACACAAACCCCTAAAACCCATCTCGAAATAGAGAGTTGGGCTAATATTCGTCCCACGTTCTTGCACACACTGAAATAAATATTTGCTGAATAAATGACTATTGAAAGGCACTGATACAATGTGGAACAAACCAAAGAATAAATCTAGGTTTCTTTTTCTTTTCTTTTTTTTTTTTTACAAACTGAATCAAAATGTAGTGCACCAAAATAGGATAAGGTCATCAAGAAAAATGCTTACTTTAACTATAGCATTATTGAGATACTAATACAAATTCTAATTTTTCTCTTTGCCTCAGCTTACTTGAGTGCTTAGGGGAACGTTTCAGTGGGGTGATCACTTTGACTTCTATCACCTGAGTTACATTAATTTTTTAGAAGAAACAAATGACAGTACACTTTTTCACTGAAAAAGTCTCCCTTCCCATCACCAAACAGTTTAGAGAATTAGATCTGAATTTCTCATCCAAATGCCTGATTTATTAAAAAAGTGAACTGCAGAAATGATGCTTTTAAAAGTGAGAACAAAAATTAAATTGTTTTATAAAATTAGACCCATCTTCTGAGTGACACATTAATAATGGAACAAGAGCACTGAGTAAATTGCATTAGCTTTGTCACTTCATAACAATGGGACACCAAAGTGGTGATTAAATTTATCTTCCTGACATAAGTGATAACTACACCAAGTGCAGTGTTAGATTGTGTGGAAAATGGCATCTTCCCCTTCCTGTTTTAAAATGTTAAGTAATGACACATAAGGAGTAATTAATAGTCTTAGATTGGGGCTCATTGAGCAGCTTCAATTAACTGAAGTTTTTTAAAAAAATTAATGTTTATTTTTATAAAAAGTCAAATGGTACTAAGAAGACAGACAAAAAAAAGCTTCTCTCTTTTCCCTGACTGCCTAACTCTACTCCTCAGACACATTTAGTTTTAAGCTGTTTCTTCTGATGTTTATTTCTGTTGCTTATAAATAATGTGCTTATACTGTTATACATTGGTTTGTCAAATTTAAACATCTCATCCTTCTGTTTTGCTGTTATTCATCTCAATTTTGTTAATTTTTATTCAGTAATTGTTATCATTACAGCTGTATAAATAACATTTATTACTGTTCACTTGTATGCTATTAGTGAACTAAGAAAAGTATACTCTTGTGAGTTCAAGACCAACCTACACTATGTAGTGAGAACTTCTTTCAAAAAACCACACAAAGAAGGAAGAAAACCAAAAAAAGCACACTTTTAATTAAATAATATTAACTAATATACTTAGGAGTAATAGCATAAGTAGTACACTCTTAAGTGAATTAAGAACAGTAGTATATTATCATTGCTTTCTTTGCTGGAAAACATTTTATCTTTCCTAGAATTAGTTATGATTTCGGTTTCATTCACTCATGTAATATATCCTATTGACATCCTAGAATTCTAGGCAAAAGGTAAGATGAAAAATAGTAAATATAAATATATGTGGTCTGTTTTTACAGCTTATCTCTTACCTGATGAGATAATCTGTAAAAACACAAGGAAGAGACCTAGCTTGACCCAGCACTGAGGAAAAGAGCTGTTCTCAGACTCCACTTGGATCAGTAGGGTAAATGAAGCAGCCACATATCTTCTTGGGCTGTGTGAACTATGCTAATGGGACCATGCTGTCCAGAGCAGGAAATACGGATCCTATTCACGTTGCCAAATGCACCTCATTCTGATTCCACATTTTAAGTAGGACAAAGCGTACCAAAGGATATACAGAACATGCTGGCCATAATCATAAGGGCCTGGAAACAATGTCATATGAGAAATACAGGAAATTGAGATGCTTAACCTGGAAAAATCTTGGGAAAAGTCACAACTGTACTCAAATATTTGAAGGACTATCATATAAGAAAATAGGTGTGCGATGTTTAGTTTGGGGTGGGTGTCAGAGAGGGGGACTCAGTTCAGCAAACACAGACCTCCAACAGCTGCATCCACTTGCAGCTGTGGCAGGCACTGCTCTGTCCCTCCAGCATCTATTCTTCTATTGTGTTGATATTATCAATAGGGGTGTAACCTGGGTCTTGGGCTGTCTAGTTAAAGATTACAGTTTTTTCTATTCTTCACTGTGATGGATATGGAATTAAGTTCGGACCAACTGGACATTTACAGAAATGATGGGTGGTACCACTTGCTCATTGCTTTAAAAGGAAAGGAACGACCTCCTTCCTGTCTCTACTCCTTTCCCACCTGATGAATCTTCACAGTGAATCTTCTTTGGCCATGTGATAGCACCTCAACACTGTAGAGCGGTACTATGGAAGAAGCTCAACTTCCTGACACAAAGGACCCGTCTTCTCAACCTTGGACTTCTTGGAGCAGGTAAGAGAAACTTCCAATCTGATTAAACTCTCACCGGGATAAAATTCTGCCAACTTCAGCTATATATTTGGGTCTTTGTTACTCTAGTAAAATATTAGGAAAAAAAATAGAAAATGAGGACACCCTGGGCTTGATGCTGATCTTTTCAGCTTCCATAACTGCATGTGATGTTAATTTGGACTTCTAATGGATGCTTTTATCTGGCTGAGGAAGTGCCCTTTGATCATAATTTAATGATTATTTTTATTATTTAAACTACTGTGCATTCTCAAGGCTTTTTTAATGTCATTATATAACCATGTGGGTTTCTTTTCCTTTATTCTATTGGTATGATGCATTATGTTAATAACTTTTAACATTTTAAACTAATCTTGGGCTGCAAACCAAGCTTTGTAACGTTACATTTTTGTCATTCATCTTCAAAGATTGTCTCATTTCCCTTGAAATTTCTTCTTTGACCCAATGGCATTTGAAGTGTATAGTTTAATTTGTACATACTTAGGAATTTCCCAGATTTCTTTCTGTAATTGCTTTCTAATTTCATTGTAGTCAAAGGCTACGCTTCACATGATTGTGTCAAGTGCTGGAAACTGAGGAAAGTTTATCTTACGGCCTCACATATGGACTCCCCTGTATTGTGTTTCATGCACTTTTGCTCTTGTAGGGCAGAGTGTTTCACAGATGTCTGTCAGAGAGGAGTTCGACTAATGGTATTGCTACAAGGGGCCGGGAGATAGCTTAGTAGAATAAAGGTTTGCCTGGCAAGTGCAAGGGCCTGAGTTCAATCCCCGGTTCTGCAAAAAAAAGAAAAAAATAAAAGTATTGCTGCAGGCTTCTAGTTCCTTATTTACCTCCTGTTCTATCAATTTTTGAAAGTGAGGCGCTAAAGTCCCCAACTGCTACTGTTCATTTCTCATTTTAATTCTTTCAGTTCTGCTTCGTGCACTTTGGGGCTCTGCTTTCTCATGCATATATGATTAAATTTATTTATTTATTTATTTGCTACAGGGTCTTGTTATGCATTTCAGACTTGTAGTGATCCTCCTGTCTCAGCCTACCCAGCATGGGGATTACAGGTATGTGCCACCACACCCAGTTTTGAGCTGGCGTGGCATGTAGTACCAGATATCAAACCCAGGTCCTTGCATTTGCCAGGCTGATGCTTAGACCACTGAGCTACCCAGCTCTGAATGAATTTTTATAATAATATTTGTTATTTAACAAAATAGCATTGAATCCAGCAATATATGTGGCTCAGTGGTAGATCTTTTACCCAGCATGCTGAGGACCCATGTTTTCACCTTCAGCAGTGGGGAAAGGGAGAGAGGTCTAGAAATAGTCCATTAGAAAAATGCATTGTAATGAATTAGGTTGTATATGGGAATGTAAAGTTAGTTCAATACTAAAAATCAATCAATGCATTTCACCTCATTAATGGAATAAAATAGAAATTCATCTGATTAGCTTACTAGATACTGAAACATTGACAAGATCCACTTAAAATTTTCAGAGAACTCGAAAAGGAAGGCCCCAGACCCAGTCCTAGCCCAGGTCCCGTGAGTGTGTGCGGAGAGCTTCCTCT
>NW_004524656.1:3554232-3559640 GCF_000260255.1 Octodon degus | reverse complement strand
GTGACTCATCCACATGGCTGACACTGACAAAGGTTCTACAATCTGAGGTACAGGATCTCAGGATAAATCCTGAGGGGAATTCCCTGACCTTATCAGACCCAAAAGCTACAACTCTTGTTGCATAGGTCCCGCTTTACCTTGGTCTTAACCACCCAGCAGAAGAGTATAAAAATGAAATATAAGAAGTAAAGCCATGCTGTTATGTTGAGCTGTAGGGGACTCAGGTCAACAATTTCTGACATTGCCACTACTGCTTTATTAAGGGAGATAAATGAGTAATGAGAAGACAATAAAATGTTAAATGTATTGATTTTTAATTGCTATCTGCTAAGAGTGAAATTTAATATTTTGTGGGAAATGCAATTATTTAAATATATTTTATAATAAAGTCTAAAGCCTGTGCTAGTAAAAAGTTAACATGCATATGAAAAGATGCTTTGAAGATTAAAATGGGAGTGACTTGTGAATGTACATTAGTGGAAGTTGATGGCTGTGGAGGCCCTGCTGCCCGCCTGTCCTTGGGCAGAGCATATGTTGTGGTCAGACCTGCGGTCTGTGTTTCTGTCCCCTTTCCTTGAGCACTGAGAAACCCATTTGTGCAATTAAAGATGGCTTTTAATGAGGGCTGTCCCAGAGCCCACAGACCACAGGCACAGAGACATTAGCAGTTGCCTAGACCCCATGTGGGCTAAACTGTCAGCAAGCAAGGCTGAGGAGCAGGGCTCATTTCCTGTGGCTGGAGTCTGCTTCACAGCCCATATCTAACCATACTTACTTGGAGCAGTGTACAGGACAAGACAAAAACAAAGTTAGCCAATACTAGATCCAGGCCAGTCAGCCTTCCAGGAAAGTGCGCCTGCATTGAATTGGCTTTTGCTTGGAGAACTGGCTTCCTCTGCTTCTCAGGGAGGCATAAGCTGGGGGCCACTAAGCCAGTCCACTGGCCCAGCACAAACAGCCCGTCTGAGCCCCTGAGCATATTGCTTTGACAGGGCCACCGAGCTGAAGGAAGATGGATAAGATTGTCCAGCAGGTAATTCTGACTTGGGGCTCTTTGGATAGCTTGTTGCATTCTCTCAGAGGACTTCAGCTGTTTACACAAAATGGAAAAATGCTGTTAAACATTGAAACTTTTGATATTTTACTTTCCAAAAGGAAACTTGGTGGACATTTTAAAAATCAATCAGCAAATATTTATCTAGCAAGATACTTTGTTAAACTGTCCTAGATTCCAAGAACGTAAGTAAGCTGTACATATGAAATGAATTGTTTTACAACCAGCACACATACATACACATAAAATTTCTTCAAGACATTGTCTTCAGGAAACTGTATTTTTTGGCCCAGTGGTTTTCTGTGTAGAAAGTATTTTTGGAAAAATGTTTTCTGTGATTTTCATCTTCAGGACTTGTGATACATTCTTTTAAACATGCCTAATTTTGTAAAGCTATCATGAATGCAGAAGATAAAATTGAAGGATATAGCTAATGAAGAATACAAATAAGACCACAGATAGCCTTTTATGTGCCTCCTTGGAGAAGCTTTACAATAAACACCACAATGGAAGCAATTCCACAATCTATCCACTGATGAATTGATACACAAAATGTGGTATATCCATACAATGGGATAATGTTTAGCAATAGGAATGGCATAATGAATTAGTGCTAAAAATATTACACTATGTTAAAAGGTCAGATAGAAAAGATCATATACTACAGGATCCTTTCATATGAAACAGCAAAAAAAAAAACAACTTGTAGAGACAAAGTAAATTAGCAGTTTTCTGGAGCTAACAGTAGGTTCAGGCAAGGAAGATGTCCTAAAATTGGGCTGGGGTGATGGTCACACAACCCTGTAACTTTACTAAAAATCATTAAATAGTACAATTAACATGGATGAGTTTTATTATTTGTAAATTATACTTTAGAAGTAAAACTTTAAGAAAGAAATGATGTGTGTGAAGACTATAAAGCAGCTAAACTGGGCATTTTAAAAATCAATCAGCAAATATTTATCTAGCAAAATACTTTGCTAAACTGTCCTAGATTCCAAGAATGCAAGTAAGCTGTACATATGCGATGAATTGTTTCACAACCAACACACACACACACACTCATACACACATAAAATTTTTCAATGACTTGGGAGTCAGTTCTTGTTAGATTTTTCAGCAGTGCAGTAAAGAGATAGGAAAGATGAAACAGGCCTTTATTAACGCCAAAGACACCAGAGAGAATCTGAGGGGAGATGGAGAAGGTCTATGACGTGAGACAAAGAAAGCAGAGACTTCTGTGGATTTTTGCCATGGGTGGAGTTGGAGGGGCAATTTCAATTACATGTAAGGAGCTGACTTGGGTCTCTCCTGTGTGCATGGGAAAGGGAGAGGAAGTTGTGTCTGGGACTGGGGTTGGGGAGAAGGGGGACGTGGTCATTGGGAAGATAAGCTGGTGTTTTAAGGACTTCAGCCATGTTAGATGACCACCATAATAATTTAACAAATCATATTGGGGCCAGAACTTATTAGTTCTAAAGCAATTATAGTAAATGTGAGGGCTAGAAAGTTCCCCTGCGGACAGTTCCAAAGTAACCATCCAGCAGAAAAGTATAAAAACGAGGTATAAAAAGTAAAGCCATATTAATATGCTGAGCTGTAAAAGGCTCAAGTCAACAACTTCTGACTTTGCCAGTCCTATGGATAACCCACTGCTATTATGGACTACTGGACTATATTGGATTATTTTGCTGAATTCATGCACCTACAATATTTAAATGGCAATGGAATATCCATTTCTGACAAAATTAAAGAAAAAAAGGGATATAATGAAGGACCATTTTGTATCTATATATACAAAATCGGATAGATATACAGCTACTTTCTCTTAATTCAGTGAGAAGAAAGATTTGTATTAATAGTGTTTGGACAGGATATCATGTCTGCAAATTGTACTATGAATAACTAGTACGAAGACAACAATATGCAATGTATTAATGATTGTAACTGTCCTACTAACCTGTTTTGAAACTGTCTCATTGCTATTTCTTTCTCAATAAAATTAATAAAAAAAAAAGTTGGTGGAACAATGGCAGCATCCTGAAGGTGGGCGAGAGCTGGGGTGGAGACAGGGCTGTCAGCTGTTTCATTTGCATACTGTTAATGGACGCTATTCTGGCAATGCTGTTCCTGTTACACAGATTTTTGTCTTTTCCACTGGGAAATAAGATGTATATGCAGGCATTGACATTTATTAACAAGTCATGAAAAATAAATTAGTTAATGTCAAACTAGTTTTCTGAAAGTATGAGTTGACAGCAAAGGAAGACAGCGAGGCTTTCTCTCTTATAACCAGCTTGTAAAATCCCCACGTAACATGCTTGATAGTGCATTTTCAGTCACAAATACATGAAAATAACTTCTGTGCTGCTGTCCAAATGTGGGTAGATTTCAGCCAACACAGGCTTGAAAGCCCTCTCTCTTTGCTTTCCAGTCTGTTTCCCTGTAGAAAAGTCTGGGGTTTTTCTTTACTCCACACACCTCTCCCCACCAATCTGTTTCTTGTCTTGCAAACATCCCTCCCCCCAGCCCCCACAATCCAAGGTGATTTTTTTCTTGCACTCTGAAGAGTAAACCCATGCAAAATGACTGCAACACCAAGATCATGCTGGGGGTTGGAAGTGGGATTAGGAATTTACAGGTCCAGCTTTGTATGTTGAAAAGGTTTAGCACAGCAGGGAAGTAGGTTTGTTAATTACTCAGATAAATGCCAGCTGACCTATAAAGTGCAGGATTAAGTCGTTAGAATCCACTCCCACTGGCAATGTGGGGAGATGGAAGGACTGGGCTATGGTTATAGTTCTCCTGGGGAGGGGGCGGGTGGCAGATGGCATGCAGCTGTGTGCTCCAGAATCAATGTCATTGAGGAGACTCTTTGGAAATGAGTGAAGAATTCTTCTTTGAATTCACATTGTGAAGAAGGTGAAGTTATTTGGAGGCTGGAGCTCACTGAATGAAGCCTGATGTTGAATCAAAACACCAAGCTATCAGGGCACCTAAGCTAAAACCAGTAGGAGAACTAAGACTTTGGAAGTGGTCACTGAATATATCTTCATTGGTGGGGGGACATGGGTGAGATTCTGGCTATGACAGTGTGTTTTACTAGGTCTGGTGGTAGGGGATGCTCAGTGCTTACTTTCTAAAATTTAAGTGAGGAAACAATAGGGAATTAAATCATTATAACCTATGCACATATTCATGTACTGTATTGTGACAACTGCTTTGTTATGGGGCCAGCTCTAGTATATAAATACTCAGGCAACACCACTCGTATCCACTTGAATTGCTAGCATTCAGCGTAGGTTCTACAAGGAGGCCTAGATATTAACAAATTTTTCTGACTTTGTACAGGTCAGTAAGCTCAATGGAAGAGTTAGAAAAAAAGCTGCTCACCTCACTGAAATAAATTATGGTAACAAATAGTGTCTCCCAGATTTGTCATTGTAAGTAAGCACAAAAAAAGCCTGTCTCCTCAACAACCAAGCCAGGGAACCCAATCCCCATGTCGGTCACCTCTTTTCTAATTATCACAAAATCCTGACTTGGCTGGATGAAACATAGCTCAGGAGGGAACATTAAAGCTCAGACATTAACCATGATAACTAGAGTGGAAATGTATGGCTAAGATTGGGAAATGACCTGAAGATATTACAGGTTTTCTTTGAGGAGTACCAGGGAGGCGAAGAGTAGAAACTGTGCGTAAGGACAACTGAAGAAGTCTTTTTCCTACGAGAGATGGGGCCAAGGAGCAGGGAAGCTTAAGCAAAGCAAACAGTTCTTCCAAAAACCTGCCAGTTCTCATTGTCTAGGTCTCAGAGGCCCAGAGGGACGCAGATCATGACTACTTGAGCACAAAAACATGACAAAGAGAAAATAAAGAACAGAGGGAAGAGATTTCTTAGTTATCTATATATGTTTGTAGTACCTATAATATTACTATACAAGTAATAGAGATCAGTAAATATTATGCAATTGGATGGATTGATGGATGAATCAATAGGTAAGACTTTTTGCAGATGAGAAATCTTGAGTGACTCATGGACTTGTTTTCTTGAATTATGCCCTTCTGGCAGCAGAAGTTGCCACCTACAGATGTTATACCCAAAGCTATTCAGTGGTGAAATTGTTTAGATAAGAATATCTTAGGGCCGACCAAATAGCTCAGTGGATGAAAGCACCTGCAAGCAGGTCCAGGGGCCGGGAGTTTGATCCCCGGGCCTGCCGTGCCAGCCCTGCTCCTGGGGCTCGCTGCGACGGCACTTGAGACTGTGCGTGGTGGTGCGCACTTGTAATCCCAGCCCAGGCAGATCACTACAAGTCTAATCTAATAGTGAGATCCTGAACATCCTGTAGG
>NW_004524656.1:3539155-3553477 GCF_000260255.1 Octodon degus | reverse complement strand
CCAGCACCTGTCCTATCTTTTTAAGGCTGAATAGTACTCCACTGCTACTATGTTTTACTTATATGTTCATCTATTGGTTGGGTTGCTTTCACCTCTTGGTTATTGTGAATAATGAATGATACCATGAACATGCATGTCACATCTCTTTGTCATTTTGCTTCAAGGAAACAAGAGCTAGGATTGCTGAGTGATAAGACGATTCTATTTTAAGTTTTTTAGGAATTTTCATACTATTTTTCACTCCCATGGACAGTGCACAAAGGTTACAATTTCTCCACATACTTATTTTCTGGATTTGTTTGTTTTGGTTTGTTTTGTTTTTAATAGCAGTCATCCTACTACTATTTGGTTTGGTGCTGGTTTCTTATGCTTCACTGCAAATGAACTGTGCATGAAACCTTTCTCATTTACTAAAGAAAGAGAATGAAAACAGGACTTTGCAGTGAGTTCTCAAGAAAGGCAGCAGCATGATAGTGGCTCTCATCCTATTCACAGTTGGATGCGAATCTCCTGCTAGCCCTGTAGGCTTTGGTCCCACGCTGCCCAACCTCATCTCTGTTCCCCTTTGCCTACTCTAGGGACATGGGTCCCCTTACAGCTCTGGGGACACAGCAAGGCCTTGGTATTTACTGTTCTTTTGGTCAAAATACTCCAGACATCCATCCATATAGGTTATTTCCTCAACTTGTGCAGCTTTCTGATCAAATGTCACCTTGTCAGTGAGCAACCATCACTTTTAAAATAGCAAACCTCTCTCTCTCTCTGTCTCTCTGTCTCTTTTATGCTTTACATTTACATCGCTTCTCTTTACTCATAGGATCACCTCCACTTGGTATACTATGCCTTATTTTGCATCTACACACTCTCAGTTACTCTTCTCTCGTTGCTGGGACAAACACCTGACACCCAAAATGAAGGAAGGAAAGGTTTATTTAGCTCACAGTTACTGAAGGTTTCAGTCCATGCTCAGCTAGCTGCAAGGCAGATGGGCACATGGCAGAGAGCAGCAGTTCATGGTGGCAGAAGACAGCAAAACAGCAAGAGCACAAGGGAGGAGTAACAGCAACCATGGCTACAGAGAGGAAGTCTGTCTCTCTCTCTCTTATGTTACATTCAGGCTATCTGCCGTAGGCTGGGTGTAATTTTCACACCCATAATCCCAGCAGTACTAAGACCCCTAATCCCAGCCTTAGTCATGAATTAATCTCAAACTCTAGAAGTCCCTGCCCCATGACTACATGAGGCTTTGGGGGGACACCTCGACACAAACCATAACACACAGAAACTCACACCTCCATCTCCATAAAGTATAATAGAAGTTCCATGAAAGCAAGAGCTTCAGTAATTCCAGAACCTAGAATGTCTGGCACATGATCTGCCCAATATATTTGCTGAATAAGTTAATGACTCAAATAAAAGCATACATTACATCTTATTTCCTATCTTTATATTTTGTTTTGTTTTGTTTTTCTTCTGTGCTCATGCATGGAATTTCTACTGGATAGAAAAACTGGCTGCTTGAAAACAAACAGGGGGGCTGGTGAGATGGCTCAGTGGTCTAAAGCACCTACTTAGAACAAGCTTAGCAAAGCACAGGGACCGTGGTTCAATTCCCCAGCACCACATGCCAGCCAGCCCCACCCCCTGGTGGGCTGAGCTGGCCACACACACACACACACACAAATAAATAAAAATTAAAAAAAAAAAACAGGTATGTTCTGCAGGAGGTCATGTACCTGTGCCCCTGTGTTTCTCTCCTGTTTGTCCCCCATGGATAAATGGCAGCATCACTATTGTTCCTTGCTTCTGATCCCTGTATTCAGGACCATCCTAAAGTCAGCCTCTAGGTTTTATTTTTCACTCCTTCCTCTAGACTATTATTTGGTGGTCACTAATCCCTTTGACTTGACTTAGTCTATTAACTAGTCTCCTTTCTTCTCCATTTGACGCATTCCCAACTGGTACACAGTGGTCAGAGAAGAATCTGGAAAGCTACGCTAGGATCACATGATAATTCTCTCTGAAAACTCTCTAATGATCCCGTACATTTCCTATCCCAAGCCCCAGAATTCTGTGAGGTCCATTCCCGTCACCTTCTTCAGACTTATTCTGAGTGTCATTCTGCCTTCATCCCTGTGTTCCATCCAGCTGTACCAGATTTTCTACAACTTCTTAGGACCTCAACTTCATTCTGGCCTGAAACTTCTATATTTGCTGCTCTTTGCCCCAGTTGGTATAGCTAGTCCCTAAAGACTATTTTTTGTTTTCTTTCACAATAGTGATATTTTATCTATAGCTTGTCTATATAGTTATTTTTTTATTTTAAAGAGAATAAAATATAAAAACATTAAAAAATTTCAAAACAAGATGATAGAAAATCAACAATGGTTCTTGTATCGCATATTGTTGTCTTCAAAGTAATAGTTCAGAATATCAGATATGAGCAAGAAAAATTGGTCAAAATTTCTTAAAAACATAACTGTGCCCATCAATAAACCAGTAAAAATTAGTAGTACAATTATCTTAGCTACCTTGTGTACGTATTTCCCCCTTCCTTCTTTTCTGAAGACTATTGTCACCTTCTAATGTGTCATTCCTAATGTCACCTTCGGGAGAAATCTGAAGAGGAGGTTGCCTCATATTCTTTCCCTTCCTTTCTCCCTTCTTCCTTCTTTTCTTTTTTCCTTCCCTGATCAAATATATGTATGTATGTATGTATGTATGTATGTATGTATTTGTATGTATTTGGTACAGGGTCTGCAGGGTCTGCAGAGTCTGCAGGGTCTCACTACATAGATTGGCCTAGCAGTGATTCTCCTGTTTTCAGCCTCCCAAGTGCTGGGATTACATGTGGGCACCAACACGCCCAGTCTCAATCACCATCTCAGCAAACTTGGGGGCAGGGCTGGAAGGTACAACACTGTGCTCTGACTAAGCAGGTGCTTTAGTCTGCTGAGCTATCTGGCCGGCCTTCCAAGATGTATTTAATTCCCTGTCATTGCACATTTTATATTTAGTAAATATAGAGACATTCTAAATAATGTGTCAAGCAACACCTAAGCACCTTTCTCCGACATATTTTCCTAGGATAAAGACTAGAAATGGAATGCAAGGTAGAAGCTATTATTAACATTGTTAAGGCTTTAAGATGAGGTTGCTTGCTGTCTCTGCTTTTTCTTGCTTCCCTATGATTCTTGTGTGTGGCCAGTGTCTAGGCTCTAGCAGTGAGCACAGATAGAGACAACCAGGAGGCCCAGACAAGCCTGCTGTACAGCTTATTGGACTACAGCGTAGCAGCCGAGGCATGGCTTGGATGGAGTTCTTGGCATCCCAAGGGCACAATCTAGACTATCCTTTTGTTGAGAGATGTTTTCACTAGAAATTCAGATGGAGGAAATTCCTCTGCCATCATATAAGAATTTGTTCTGGCTAAAGGGCCACTTGACCTGTGAATGTATGAAAAATCATATTTTCCCCATATTCATGATCAGTCTTGGAATCCAGCTCCTCCTCCTGGGTTTTGCCTTTGCTTGCTGAGACTCCAGGGGTCTGTCCTTCTCCACAACTCAAGGTGGAATCTCATCTTGTCTCTATTACAATTCCAAATTCTGGGAAACGGACTGCAAATGACATTACCTGACTGTGGACAAGCCTGTCCCAAACTCTGATCTGGTGCCCAGTGTTCCTCCTTCACAATATGCTCTGTAATGGGGTGGGGCGGGGTGCATTTTGGACCCTAAACAGCAGATCCTTGAGAAATCAGACCAGACTTAAACCGGAGATACAGATTTTCCTGTCTCTAGGGCAAAGTTCTCAGGGGAGGTAAGCTCTTTCTTGGCAAAGATTTTCTAGGTCAGAGATCACCCCAGGAAGGCAGAGGGGGCATGACAGAAGACATGCATGACATTCCTGGCAGTGGTGCCCATCCTACAGCTGAGGCACCTGGCCTAGCCTGGCCCAGCCACACCTGCCCACTTTGCTCAGGAGCTGCTCACAGTGGAATCTCGATACTGGCTCCTCCTTCGCCAAATATGAGTTCACCCATCTAGCTGGGCACAGCTTCAGGATGCCTCTGGACCAAGCACCAGGCCCAGGCTCTTCCTCTAACTGGAGCCCATGGCCCATCCTGGGTCATTTTCTATCATACTACCCTGGCTTTTTAGTTCAGTCATTCCACAGTGAGTAATATTATTAAGTTGCCTACTTGTTTATTGTCTGTGCCTACAATTAAACTGTGGGCCCCTAATGTCGTTTTTACAGCTCAGTAGTTTATTACTATAGCCCATTGTCTCATATATATGGTACATATTTGCATATTTATAGACAGTAAAAAAATGGATAGATGGTGGGCAAATAGACTGATGAAAGGATATACAAATGAAGAGTGATGTAATGTATTAGCATCTCTTAGCTTTTCCTCTGTGTGAAATTTGACTATCCCTTATTCAAAATCCTCAGGACCAGAAGCGTTTGAGTGTTTGGAAATGTTGAGATTCTAGAATATTTGCATATATGTATTCCCAAGGTAACTTGAGAATGGACCTTCAGTCAAGGATTAACAGGCAATTTATTTATGTTTCTTATATATCTTTTACTATGAAGTCAATTTTAGAATAGTTTTAATAATTTGTACAGGAGAAAAAGTTTCACGATGTGGAATTTTCCATTTTTGGTGCCATGTTGGGGTTCAAACATTTTTGAGTTATTTCAGATGTATGGATTAGGGATACTTGATGCTACTGTGAGAAGAACTTCTGTTTAACCAGGTAGGAATTAGTAAAAACAAAGGCTAGGCAAGACTGCCCTGGCTCCTGAATTGTTTTTCACATTTCAAAAGCCTCAGAATGTTTTGAGACAGCCCACTCCTGATTGCCAGCTTGAAAGGGGTGCATTCTGCTCCACCGACGTCATGCACTGCTCCCCCATCCATAAGGGATTGGACAGCTTGACCCTGTGTCTGCCCACCAGGCGTGAGGTTTTTTCTCAGCAGCTTTCCGAGCTGGGCTGTCAAGTGACGCACTGGCTGCCCAGTGCTTCTTTTCTTCTCTTCCTACTCTGAGATCAGGGAAACCACTTGTGATAAAAATTAAGATCCTGAAGAAACTTAGGTTCCCCTCTTGTTAATCCCCCTATTTCTACACTCTCGGAGACCAAGAACAGCACAGCTAGCTTTTGTGTGTTCTGTCCAGTTGCAACTGTAACAGCTATAGCTCTCTGATGTGCCTTGCAGTAGATGAAGGAAGTACGTATCATATATGCACTCATCCCAGGCCTGAATTTGTACCAAGCAGCAGCCTTGAGTTTGGCCAATGTGGACTAATTATCCTTAAATTTGGTCCAGTCTACAGCCTTGGATTTGGACCAATCTAAGACAACTCTGCTTCCTGCTATGCACCAAAAAAGTAGTGCTCTCCTCATCTTCTTTGTGTTTACCTGGGGATGGTGTCTGCTGTGATGTAACACAAGACCTGTCCAAATAAAGTCTCTTTCCTGTGCTTCTTTGAATCATCTCATGATTTATTTGAGTAGTATGGGTTTGGAAGCTCCTAAAAGTTTACTCTTATAGATATATAGTTACATTCTCTTAATGAATAGAATGATTTGTTCTAATGGTGTTTGTAAATAGGACATCAAGTCCGCATCTTGTACAGCAACTAACCACTAGGAAGAATGTATGCAGTGTGTTAATTATTGAAACTGTCCTACCAATTTGATTTGAAACTGTCTCATTGCTATTTGTTTGTCAATAAGATTATGGCAAAAAAAAAGTTTACTCTTATCTCGAGAAGTATGGGTAGAGATGGTTCCTTTAAAGAAGCTATAAACACTGGGGACTCCTTTTCCATGAAGAGTTCCAGGGGCCAACAGCAGAAACCAGTAGCCAAAGATGAGCAGAGATCAGCAGTGTTGACTGGTCAGGCAGTAGTGTTTGGAGGCAGCAGAAGCTGGCTGCATTAGCTGGGCACGATGACCACAAAGCACCAGTCCATAATGTTTGATGGAGACCAGGAGATAGGGGTGGCATGGTGCTCCAGAGCTGTAACACTTAGAGTAAAAATCACTTGGAGTCCCAGAGCCATTACCCTTAAAGGCCAGGAACGATGAGAGTGCAAAACCTGGAGCTGCTGGCAGAGCTGCACTTTGCCGATTTGTGATTTGTATCTGAATCAAGCAGAAAAATCCTCAATGGATTGGCAACATTTACACAGAGTCCACTACTGGCCAATCCATTTTCTACAGAGAGGCATAGGATGTAGATTCAAGGGGGGCCTTAGAGTTTATGAGAATTTAGTCTCCCTTATTGGTCAGGGTAGGAAACCAAGGTAAATGGTCAGAAACAAAATAAGCCTAGAAATATTGCTAACACATAAGCAGGTTATTGCTGTAGTTGAAGCATTTTCACCAACTTTAGGTACGCCTAAGTCACTCTGAGATGACCTCAATGTGTTTGACTGTCACTCTGTGGATACCTCTGTCCAGATCTGGAGAAATCAAAGAAAACAATGAGACTTGTAATTGTTGGTTTGTCTAATTTCATTAGAGATCAGACCATACCTGATAGTGTAGCCTCTGGGATCATCATATACGTAGAAGAATTTGCCAGACTTATGATAATTGGGTCATTATTAAAAATTTTCCAGTGACAGTGTCAATCCAGAAGGGGAAGGCTGAGTGGAGAAGAGAGCCTAAGGTTTGGAAAGTAGAGTCTGGAGTCTGGGATAACAGTAGCTTTTGGACATAGCCCAAGTCTCTAATTCCTCTCAAAACTAGAGGAGTCAGGCATGCGGGCTTTGGAAAGGAGAAATGGATGGAAGCTGACAGTGAAGATACAAAAATGTAGAAACATGACAACAGATAGCATTCCATGGGGCAGTCCTTCTACAGGGTCTGGAAGAATCACTTAAAAAAAAGTATCAGGCTAATGAATTTGCACCTTTTCTCTTCTCATGCCTTTTCTCAGTGCCATACCCAGCAGTGACTGCTCCTTTATTCTCTTCTTCTAATCTTCCTCTCATCTTATAAACAAATCCTGCTCTTTGAAAAGTAATGCATGTCAATGATGTCTCTCTTAGCATGGGGGGAACAAAGGGGGTTTTTCATTGTCTCTCGCTCTCCAATTGATGGGCAGTGTCTGTCTAGAGCCCTGTGTGAACAGTTCTGAGGTGGACCATAGGCTGAACGGGATGGCCAATTAACACCGTTAATCACAGGCAAGGGATAGCCAATTAACGCTGTCCATCACAGGTGAAGGCAGCAAACATAATAAGATGGTGAGCCAGGTACTTATCATGTGTGGCAGAGTGAACACGTTTGAGATCATTAATACTTGCTCCAAGATTATTTGCAATTTCAATTTTATTTCTAATTTGGTGTAAAAGGCATTGTCTTCAGGAAAAGAATTTTAGATGTCAACAGCAAATAAGAGATATTTCATGGATTTGGTAGCTTCTCCAGCCATATCACTAAGAATACAAGTACTTTTTAAAGGCTGTAAGTATCCTTAAATGCTCTGGAACGTATAATTTATTTAAATATCACACAAATCATGAAGTATTTATCTTTTTGTTTAAAAAATGAACTCTGTTCCCCAGGTAGCTAAGAAACAGAAGAGCAGGAATTTCACTTTAGTTCTGCTAATGTCCAGAGACTGGAACCTCTCAATACACTGGTAAATAATTTCCCCTTTTATCTTTTCATAGAGTGGTCCTGGTAATAAGGGAAAGGATGGATTCCTGAAGACAGAAGAGAGAAATCCTCCCCCAAGAGTTGGGAATGCAGAAGATACACCCACATCCCAAGACTTAAACTTCAAATCCACATATGATTTCAAAGACAAGGTGAACCTAATTAGCATAATATCCACAGCTATTGTTCATAAAAAGAAAAAATATGGAAGTAGATTGGGGAGTGATTAATCAAGAAGACTTTCTGGAGGGAGTAATTTCAGGTTAAGGCTTTGAAAGCTACAAAGGGGAAAGGATTCCAAGACTAGGAAAATGAGAATTTTGTTCGTAAATTCATTAGCTCTAGCTTTTCGTATGGACCAAGGACATGTTTGAATATGAAGAGCAGTATAAAGAAATCACTTTTTACTTCTTGGGAAAACTGTATTATGTTCTGTTTAAATAATTGAAACTCCAGGGGGCCTGCAAAGGTTATTTAGAAGGAATTGGTCATTAAATTGAAACTATCTAGTAGATGAAGTTAAAAAGCTAGCAGTCAAAAATCCCAATGACATCACTGAAAAATAAGGGATCTTCAAGGTGTAACAGAGGAATTTTTTTAAAAAATGTATTTAGTACAGGGTCTACAGGATCTCACTACACAGATCAAACTGATAGTGATCCTCCTGTTTTCAGCCTCAAAAGCTCTGGGATTATAGGCCTGTGCCACCATGCCCAGTCTCATTCATTGTCTCAGCTTACCCTGTGGGTGGAGCCAGCAGGGCATGCTGGGAATCAAACAGGTCCTTGCATCTGCCTAAGCAGGTGCTTTAATCCACTGAGCTAAGAGAAATTCTTAATGACATGGAAGGCTCTTTTTTTGTGTTTTGGTTTTATCCCATTGGAGAGAAAAAGCAGATTGGACAACCGAGAGTACAAGTGAATAAACATGGCTAATGTATGATATAATCTATGGTGAGAGGCTTTCTTTTCTTGTCTTTCAGGAGTACCTTTAATTTTTAGTGGGGTGGTGGTGGTGAGAAAGCACGTTGGAGTGGTGGTATAGTGGACCAACAGTCTAATTTTTAAGATACACATTGCAATGCCTAGGTAGATCATGGACCCTTTGTCTAAGTAGGCTATCACCCAATGGTGCACCATGACACAGAGTCTTAGAGGATAGTCCTGATCCATCCTCAATGCCCACGGTGACATCAAACCCTTTCCCAAATTGAATGTACAAGTGTCCTAGTCACATTGACTTGGAGACTGTTATGGAAAGCTGTTC
This sequence comes from Octodon degus, assembly GCF_000260255.1. Classification (NCBI taxonomy): domain Eukaryota; kingdom Metazoa; phylum Chordata; class Mammalia; order Rodentia; family Octodontidae; genus Octodon; species Octodon degus. Next base: position 3,544,525 of record NW_004524656.1, on the reverse strand, counting down.
TCCAGTCCCTTGGAAATGCCCTTCCCCCATACCATGTGATTATTATAGGCAATGTCACCACCTGACCACTCACGGGATACCTTCTGTATCCTTCTGGATACAGAAAGATGGGCATGTGACCTCAGCAGAACCCACCTCACAGACTAATAGAGACTAAATAGTGTGCTGGGAAGGAAGGTTTTTTTTTTTTTTCTCTCAGCCTTGAAGTATGATGCAATTAAAGGATAACTGGGATTATCTTTTATGTCACAGTGAGCAAATCTACCTGGAAGTAAGAGAATTAATTGTTTGTAGAACAAAGTGATAGCAAAGAAAATGTGGTCTTTATATTGTCATTTGAACCTCTGGATCTAGCTGAACCTGAACTCCATGCTCAGAATTCTTGGTTCAGTCAACAAATTCCATTTAATGCTTAAGGTTGTTTAACTTTCTTTTTGTTGTTTTTGTTTTTCCTTTTCTTGTTTTTAGGGAAGGGTCTACAGGGTGTTCAGGGTCTCACTACTAGATCAGACTCATAGTGATCAACCTGTTTACAGCTTCCCAAGATCTAGGATTACAGGCACGTGCCACTATACCCAGTCTCAATTGCTATCTCAGTGTGCCCCGGTAGCAGGGCTGGCATGGCAGGCCTGGGAATTGAACCCCCAGCCCCTGTGCCTGCTTGCAGGAGCTTTAATCCACTGAGCTATTTGGCCCGCCCTAAGGTTAAGTTTCTACCACTAACATAAAAAAGAATTCTGATTCATATGCAGGGAAAAGGATAGGAGGAATCAGGCATGATATCTAGTCTAGATAATTTGTTTCTTTGTGTTATCTGTAAGAATCTGATTGGTTGAGCTTTCAGAGGGTATCCCTCATAGACATTCCTTTGTTTCCAACTTCCTGTCTTCTCTCATCTTTATTACCCTTCTCTCTTTAACTCTTTCTCCTCCTGCTTCCCATCCAAATCCTTTTTCTTTTGAAATCTACCATACTTTAATAGTGAAATTTTAGTCTCTCTAGTTTTTTTTTTTTTTCTTGTATATGGTCAATGTTCTATTCTTGGGCTATGTAGGATATCAGTGGCTTTCCTCATACTCAAAATTGCAATTCTGGGGCTAGTGATGAAGCTCAGTGCCTAGCATGAACAAGGCCTTGGGTTGGATCCTCAGTTCTTCAAAAAAAGAAAATGAAAAGAAAGGAAGGAAAGAAAGAAGGAAGAAAGGAAAAGCAGATTTGCTATTCTACAGTTGGGACCAGAGGTTCTGATGTTGGGTCTCTCAGCTTCCTCAGGAAAAGAAGTTGAAGCATCTGTCTTTCTGACAGTAAAAGAGTGAAATGTCCCACCCTGGACCATGGATGCCTTCCTCTAACGGAACACAGGCTGTGAAATCAAGGATTAATTTAGCCATGAAATCATTCATCTGGTCTAAATAAGAAATTTATATTTTCCATTATCATAAATTTGGCACTTGGGGAGCAATAATTCTGACTCAATTTAAAAAGAAAACATTTATCTCTTCACCATCCTGAGTTATCTCTCCCAATTTAATGGATATAGATTCCTAAATTAAAAGAGAATAAACAGCCCTGGACCTAGACACCTATTCCTAGTCATTTATTTCCCTGCTGTCTGTCACTTAGGTTGGGTGAAGGTGAGAGGTTGGGTTGGGCAATGAAGTTTCAGTTCCTCTACCACTGTGCTGAAAAGACATGTAAGATCTCATTTAAAAGTGTGAGGAATGAAAAATTATTTAAAATAGCTTTGAGGGGCCTGGGTAGAATAAGCACTTCCTTGGCAAGTGCAAGGGCCTGAGTTCAATCCCTAGTTCCGAAAAAAAAAAAAAAAAAAAAAAAAAAGTAGCTTTAACTTTGACTAGAAGCTAACCTGAGGCTAAAAATTCAGTATTTAACTATGTGTATGGTCAGGAAGGGAGTGAGGTGTGGCCCTGCATGCCTGTAATCCCAGCACTCTGGGAAGCTGAGGCAAGATGCTAACAAGTTTAGACCTGGCTTGGGCAATTTAGCAACTTTATTGAGGCCCTGTTTTAAGATAATAAATTATAAAAGGGCTGGGAAATGTAGTTCAAGGTAAAGGCTCTGAGTTCAATCCCCAATAGAAAAAAAAAATTTTAAGCCCTTACTCTATTATAGTTTATAAATCTGTCTTCATATTATACATAAAAAGCAGCTACAATTATTGGATCAATTGAACAGTTTGTCTCTCAGATGTATTCAATTGAAGAATTTGCCCCTGGATATTTATACAGAACCCGAAGTAAAAATATCCTATTGGTTAACAGGAGATTGTTTTGATACATGTAGATAAAAGAGAAATGAAAGCATTACATCCAAATCGATTGCACCACACAAACTTAGCCAAGTATGCATTTCTCCACCAACCTTTCTATAGTTTTACACATGGCTTTACATTTGTTCCAATAAGTTGCAATGTTTTGGGTGTGCTTCCCAAGTGGTGACACAAACTGGAACTTAAGATCATTGTGGCTAAACTGAGCTTGTGGAAACCGAGAAGAGACTGAACGTTATTTTGTGCAGGTCACGAATCGGAAAGAACAGAGAACCAAGCTGAACTATGCATTGCAAAACAGACAGCAAAGATTGGGTAGAACAGTTGGTAACAATTTCCAAATAACCAATAGCTGGTTGATGGGTAGTATCTACAATACCAAAACTCCATATTTTTCTTCTGGGAGAACAGCTATGATGATACTTGAATTTGTGATCAAAATAGGACCTGTGGATTTTCAATAATAACCTGGACCACCATGGGTTTTTAAAAACTTTTTAATTAATTAATTAATTTATTTATTTATTTGATACAAGCTCTCACTATGTAGCTCCAACTTGTGATCCTACTGTCTCAGCCTCCCCGGCACTGGGATTACAGGTGTGCGCTACCACACTCAGTTTTGCTGACCTGCACTGTCTGCCTGGTGTTCTAGATCTGACATGACATATGGTAGCAGGCATCAAACCCGGGTCCTTGTGCTTGCCAGGCATGCGCTTAGACTACCAAGCTATCTCTCAAGCCCTGGACCACTCAGGTGCAGCTCATAGTAATGCTTGGTTACTTTGGAACAGAAATTGTAGATATCACCCACAGTAGCATCAAAATTTCATCAATAATAGCAGCTGCTTCCTTAGTCACTTCCATAGACCATAAGGCTAGAGAACAGAAGAATCAACTGAGGAATCTGACTGCAGGGAAAGTTGTTTGATTGAATCCAATTATATGACTATTGTATGGAAAAGGAAACCAAGACTTGAAGTGATTTAATAATTTTCCAAAGCCCCTAGTTAAGAGTTGAGTCTTATCTGTTTTACCTAAAAGTGCATGGTCTAACTTACTGCCCTATAATTTATTAATATTTAGTACGCTTAACAATGTAGTATTTCAATACCATTTTAGTTCGACATTCCTACAAAACTGAGTAAAAAGGCAAGCATGTCTAATACCAATACATATTTGACAAAGGTATTACCCAGGTTTTACCATTCACCCGAAGAGAGCTTATTCACATTGAAGACAGAATACACAGAAAAAAACAACAACAATTAAGAGCTTTTCAAAATTTCTTTTGCACCAATCCAAATTAACAAAGTTATGGGATAGAACCATTGCCAGTATATAAACTTGCCCTTGGCAGTAGTTATTCTGGTCTTTCTTGCTGTCAGCTTGGTAGATGTTGATTAACTTTCAGAAATGTTCTTAGATGGCACATATAATTGGATATTGTAAGAGTTTGATAAAGCTCATATTGACAAAGTGTATGACATGTACAAGGAATGATACAGTTTCTTGGGCTGGTTGTGGAAGCCAGAGGGGATAGTAGGTATCTGGAGGAGGACTGCCCAAGGGGAACTGTTAGCCTTTCATAGAGGGACTAGTAGGTAGCTTATCTGTAGTTACCCAGACTGCAGGAAAGCAGGGCAGGAATTACTCTGACCTCCATTCTTTATCACATTATAATCCTCTGCCACTGCCTCGAATTGACCACAGCCAGCTGAAAGCCAGAGTGTCAGGAATCCTGGTGATGTATTGGACACTGCCAGCCTTCTGAAACACGGACAATAACAAAAAAGGATAAAGACCATCTTTTAGGCAATGGACAATATCTCTGAGATTGATAATGGCCCACATCAGCACATGAGCTTGGATCTAGCGTCTGAACCTGGCGTCCTTATTGATTGGGGATTGTGGTCCCGGCCTGTGCAGTGAGTCGGGCTGATACAGTAATCCTCTCTCAATCTCTTTCCCCACCCATGACATTTCCATTAAATGCAAAGAGACCTGTGGACAGAGGAGGCCCACCCACAGCTTTGGCTTCCTTGGTGCTCCTCCTTCACCAGCTGGCTCAAACTATAGAGAGCGGGGTGGGGAGATAGCTCAGTGGCGTAAGTGTCTGCCTGGCAAGTGCAAGGTCCTGAGTTTGATCGTTTGTACCAAAAAGAAAAGAAAATCAAAGTGCAGAGAGTCTTCTTTTTTCAAAATTCTGCTCCGCATTGCCCCTTGGCCCTGACCTCTGGGGAGGAGGGAGATGTTGTTTAGGCCAACGGCTTCCTCTTCCCTAACTTGGACATTTCATAATCCCATGTGCTCAGTAGACATCCGTCCTGAGGTATGCTCACCAAGGTTACAGGCAGACCTAAGCAAAAGGCCTTCAAACTTGGTTCCTATTTCTGCACTTGTGCAAAGCATGTGTGGTGGTTGTGTGGGAAACAAGGGATGCAGGAGCCTATGCATTTGTTCAGGGCCTTGGGTGGGGACGGGAAAGTGTCGACACACTCAGTTTCTCTACACTTCCTTCTAAAGCACCCGAGGCTGGTACCAGGCACCTAGGTCTCCTTGACTTCCTGTTGTGATCTCACATTGCTCACCTTGGCCAGGAATAGGCCACTGTGGGCTGTGCTCAGCTCTTTTCTCCTGGAAAATACTCTACGCACTGGTTCTTTGCTCTGATCTCTATCAGGATCTCAGTCTCTCTCTCTCTCTCTCTCTCTCTCTCTCTCTCTCTCTCTCTCTCGCTCTGCCCTTCTTTTTGTTTTCTAGTACATACTGCAAATTGGACTCAGGGCCTTGTGCATGCTCAGCAGGCACTCTACCTCTGAGCCACCGATCCCACCCTGCCTTTTTAACATTTTTTTTATTTTGAGGCAGAATCTTACTGAGTGTCTAAGTTGCCCAAAGTGGGGTTGAATTTGTAGTGCTCTTGCCTCAGCCTCTGGACTAGTTGGGGTAAGTGTGGACCAGTTTAAAACATACCTACCTTGAGTCTCATTTCTTCTTCTTCTTCTTCTTCTTCTTCTTCTTCTTCTTCTTCTTCTTCTTCTTCTTCTTCTTCTTCTTCTTCTTCTTCTTCTTCTCCT
>NW_004524656.1:3504306-3538917 GCF_000260255.1 Octodon degus | reverse complement strand
TCTCTCTCTCTCTCTCTCTCTCTCTCTCTCTCTCTCTCTCTCTCTCTCTACTGGGGAACCCTGCTCCATTGTTCCCTAGGTGGCTTGTGATAAAATCATTCCAGGATACGTCTTCACTGTCTGGGTTTGAACCCAGACCCTTGCACTTGCCAGGCAAGCGCTTATTCTACTGAACTATCTCCCTACCCTAATTTCTTGTATTTTGTTGAAAAATGGGAAAAGGTTAAAGGAGTAAAAGATCAATTTCCTGTTGCTTAGTGCTCACTTAGTTCTCATGGTATACTCTGAAGAACCCTACGGACCTGAAGTTATTCCAGAATCTTCTTTGGCAAGAGGACAGCACAAAGAGGAATGATAAGCAAGCAGGACTTCAGATCCCCTACACATCCTTCAAATACCACATTTCTGCTTTTATCTATTTTATGCACTGAAGCTCCATGTAAGATTTTAGTTGTAAAAGTTCCTATATCTGGTGCTTTAAAGGAAAAAAATTAGTCGTGCACCACTGGTTAAATGGGTTAGTCCTCCCAAGATATTTCTTTTGTGAACAGGGCCTTAGGAATTATTTTATCACAAGACAACTAGGGAACAATGGAGCTTCCAGGCTAGGCCTTCACTGTCTGGGTTTGTATTTAATTCCTTGTCTTTTACCAGCCTTTGGATCAGAGCTTTAAAACCACCTACTAGGTAGGCACAGTGGTACATACCTGTAATCATAGCAGTCTGGGAGGTTGAGACTGGAGGATCACAAGTTCGAATCCCACCTGGGCAAATTAGTGAGCTGCTATCTAAACACTGGGGATGGACAGCATAGCTCAGGGCCAAAGCCCTGTGTTCAGTCCTCAGGACCAGGGGAAAAGAACTAGATGAAAGGAAGGAAGGGAAATAAGAAAAGAGAAAGAAAAACCTCTTACTGTCCAGGTTGGTGGTCTGTAAGTATCATGGTCAGACTCATGATCAAAAAGGTCCTATGCTATGTGCTCTTGTGATACTATTTTTGAGTACAAGCAGTTTCCAGTAAGATGGTCACATGTACAGAAGAGGAAGAAGAAATGAGTTTCCCCATAGGTGCTAAATATACCAGACCTGCTTGTAGTTTATTTAGACAAAGTGACTAAAAGAGAAAGACTATTGCAAAACCTCAGTGTAACACTGTGAGGGGCTCCAGTTCCTATTTCCCATGTGTGTCAGACTTGCTTCTTGCATTTTCCTTGGCAGGACCACATCATGTGTCATGGTGCTGTCCAGTCTGCTAAAATGCCCCTCAAGGGTGATAGCATGTACCCCTTTTATTTTCTCTTCAGATGGCTCCTTACTGCACTGCTATGGAAATCTGATAGACCTCAGATGAACAGAGGATGCACCCAAATATCTGGAGTTCTTTCTGCATCCTCATGCCTCCATTGGAGTTACAAGTGTAAATGAAGCCTTCAGCTCATCTACCAGTGATAAATCAAGAAGAGGGGAGACTCAGATAAGACACGAAGAAGAATCTCCTTGCGAAAGATGTTAGAGTCGCTGTAACAGGTTGCTGATGAATGCTACAGGCTTCCTGGAACCTACAAAAGATCAGAAAGGAGGTTTCCAGGTTGGACTGTTTGAAGTGCTTGAAATTTCAAACAGGAAGGGTTCTATGGCCTTGGCACAGAGTGGTGCCTATCGAGCTAGGAGCATGGACTCCAGAGTTAGACCAATCGCTCAGTTCTATCACTCACTAGCTGTGAAGTCTTGTGTATCCTATTTAAACTCTCTGCAGAAAGACATGATGCAGCTTGAGCAAGATTAATGGCTATAAAGCATTTAGCATAGAACTGGCACTTAAGAATTTCTCAATAAATATTAGTTCCAGCATTTAGTTTTGAGTTTTGTTCATCCTTTTCTTTTGTCTCTGGGTCCATTGCATCCATTCAAACTCATTCTTTTATAATAACTGAGCTTGGTTCCTTCATATCCTGCTCCAAACCTGAAAGACTCCAACCCTACAGAAAGGCTCAAATAGCTCTCTTACTCAGCTAGAAGTGCAGCTTCCAACTTAATTCTAGGCAGTTCAGTTTCTACAGAAAACTGTCTCCGGTCATAGTTTGTCCTGTGGTATATCTCATGTAGAACCTACAATGATGCTGCTTCTGGATTGGCTGTAGCTCTTCATTCATTAAGCCTAGAATCACACGTTCAAAGAGCTAGAATTTTTTTAAGAATAAATACATTTTCATTTTAAAGAGAATAAAAAATAGACAAAACATTAGAAACATGCCAGACATTGAGTTGTGTTACTGCTTATTAAACAACACAAAAACAAAGCCTGAAAACAGTAATTCATTCCACTTTATGAATATAAGAGGACTTTATGATAGTAGATATTACTTAGTTTGAAGTGGGAAAAGACATAGGTTTCAACATATGTGATTTCTGCCCATTAAGTGAAAAAAAAGATTTTAATCGCCAAAAATGACATCATTTCATTAGAAATTATACAGAATTTTTTTTTTTGGTGGAACCTGGAATTGAACTCAGGTCCTTGTGCTTGCCAGGGAAGCACTTCTTCCACTAAGTCATCTCCCTGGCGAAATTATACAGAACTTTAACAAAGAAGATGATAGGAATTCCAACAACGATTTTTATATTGCACATTGTTCCCTTCAAAGTAGTTCTCAGATTGCTGGATATAAGCAAATAAAATTGGTCAAAATAAAAATTTTAAATGTTATCTGCTCCCTGCAATAAAAAACAATAGAAACTAGTAGTACAATCATCATAGTTATTCTGTGTATATACAATACATACATGTTTTCCCCTTTCTTGTTTCTTTTCTCCTTTCCCTCATCCCAATTATTCTTTCTTTTTGAGCATTTTCTTTCCATTTTACTATATCTATTATACCTTTCAGATTTTATTCTTTCTCACTTTATTTACTCTTTTACTCTTTATTTACCCTTTCTTACCCTAGGAAGACATTACAATATTTACACATGCAGATCTAATTTATTTCACTTGTGAGTACAGTCTCTAGTTGAACCCATTTACCTATAAAAGCCTTAACTTTATCTTTGTTTATATCCCAATAATACTCCATTGTATAAAAATACCATGTCTTTTTTATCCATTCCTCAGTAAATAGGCATTTGGGCTGTTTCATATTTAGCTATGACAAATTGTGCTGCTAAAAACATATACATATGTCACTATGGTAGTGCTCAGTGCTTTTGGAAAAATACCCAGAAGTGGAATAGCTGGCTTGAATGGGACTTCTAATCCTAGGTTTTTAAGGAATTGCCACTGATATCCACAGTGGTTGTACCAGTCTACACTTACACCAAAAGTAGAGAAGGACTCCTTTTCTGCACAGTCTGTGCAGCATTTGGTTGAATTCTTAATGATAGCCATTCTTTCTGGGATGTAGTGGAATCTCAGTCTTGTGTCCATGTGCATTTCTTAAATGATCTGTTCTATTGAACATTTTTACACATATTTATTTGTCATTTATATTTCTTTTCTTTTTTTATTGATCAGTGGTTTTTTTTTTCAAACCAAACTCATAAGACAGTTTCAATAATTAACACATTGTATACATTCTTCCTAGTAGTTAATTGCTGTACAAGATGCAGACATGATATCCTACTTACATACACCATTAGAACAAATCCCTCTATTCATTAAGAGAATGTAACTGTGTATCGATCCTAGCCATTTGAATACACAGATACAAAATGGACATTCATCTGCATCCCCTTTTTGTTGTTAAGTTCCATTATTTGAATATTATAGGTGTATAAACTCAGCAAAATATTCTAAAAGAGTCCAGTATCCCATAATAGTATTGGGTCTTCCGCTTCACTGACAATGTTAGAAATTATTGACCTGAGTCCCCTACAGCTCAACATGGCTTTACTTCTTATACTTCATTTCTATACTTTTCTGCTGGATGGTTAAGACCAAGGTAAAGCAGGACCTATGCAGCAAGAGTTGTAGCTTTTGGGTCTGATAAGGTCAGTGAAATCCCCTCAGGATTTATCCTGAGATCCTGTGCCTCAGCTAGTAGAACCTTTGTCAGCCATGTGGATGAGTCATGGCCATCAAAGAGCTAGAATTTTGAGCTAAAGTTGACCTTGGCATCATGCAGCCTGGGATAAGCGCCCTGCCATGGCAAACCCAGTATGGATATAGAACTCCAGCTGTGGGTTGTGGTGTTACAAAAAGTCTTACAGGGGCTGTTGACTTCTCTGCACCCTTCATGAAGGTTCAGGAATTGATAGAAAGTGGAGGTGGGGAGGATGTTGAACAAAAAAAATATGCCAAAACCACATGCTCTACAATACAGGAACATAGAATGGCTGAGGGTGTCAGGAAGGAAGTAGACACAGATAATGTTAATAAGTAGAAGAACTTCAAAAGAGGAAAATAAAAAAAAAAATTAAAAATGGTTTTATGTTTTCGATAACATAAATTTTCCAATCTATGTCTAATTTTCTAAAATTGAAGATAAAGGCAGGTTTTGCCTTTTCCAGAATATGATTAGTTCAGGACTATGTATACAAAAGTCCTTAAAATTATTTAATCTGAACCCTCTATAATATCCCTGATAAGCTTTGTCTATCTTGAATACTTGCAACAGCAAGGAGCATCTTGCTGGCAGATGCCATTCCTTGCATTCTATTCTTTAATATTCATTTGTAGTTGAGGTATAATTACATACAACACAATTTACAAGACCCTGCAGTATATAGTTGCTGAGTTTTGCTAAATATACCTGTGTACGTAATGGCTTAATTTAAACATGAAAATTGCATCCCCTGGAAGATTCCTGCTTGCTTTTCTCAACTCAACCCCCTCACCTGCCCACACGGGACCCCTTTCTGATTTGTATCCATTCCCATTGAGTAGATTTGTGTGTTGCTGGACTTCACGTAAGTGGGGTCACTCCATGTACACCCTTTGGTGTGTCTGCTTTTTTATTTAAGAGATACTTTTTTATTTTAAAGAGAATAAAAAATAATAGAAAAAGCACAATTTCAAAATAAGATGATAGGAAATTTTTTAAAAACATTTATTTATTTATTGTGGGGGGGGCAGCTCAGCCCACCAGGGGGTGGGGCTGGCTGGCATGTGGTGCTGGGGGATTGAACCGCAGTCCCTGTGCTTTGCTAAGCTTGTTCCAAGTAGGTGCTTTAGACCACTGAGCCATCTCACCAGCCCCGATGATAGGAAATTAATAGCAGTTGTTATATCACATATTGTTAACTTCAAAGTAGTTGGTCAGATTACCAGATACAGGCATTTGATCATACAATATAAACACTGAAAGTTCCTTTCAATGAACTAATAGAAATTAGTAGTTCAATTATCTTAGCTCCCTTGTGCTTATGTGTATATATTTTTTCCTCCCTTTTTTTTCTCCCTTCCCCAATCCAGGTAAGAGAATATTTCTGACAGTGATTGAGAGATGAATGATGGGGGAAAAGGATGAAAAAATAAAAGGAATTAAAGTGTGTTATGGACATGTACCCGTCCCCAACAGGAATGCAAACATTATGTACTACAAATGTGTGTGACTAATAAAAAAGTAACAGTTCAGAGCCCCATCTATATTATGTTTACAGGGTGCAGTTTCTTTTTGTGGTTAGACAATATCTCACTGTATGAAAATACCTCAGTTTGTTTATCCATTCTCTACTAATGGATATTTGCATTATTTCCGAAGTTGGGCTGGGAGAGCTCTGAGCACCCTCAGAACTTTTTATTATTTTTATTTTGAGACAAAGTCTTGGTAAGACGCCCAAGCTGAGCTCAAACTTTTGATCATTCTGTTTCAGCCTCTGGTAAAGCTAGAATTATAGGTACGTGCCTCCATATGCAGTCATAGTGAGCATTCTTACATGGACCTTTTCTGTAGACACATGACTTCATTTCTTTTGGAATTCCTGGATTATAGAGTAGGTGAATAAAAGAAAATGCAAAGAAAGAAGGGAGTAAAAGAAAAAGGCAGGAAGAAAGAGAGGGAAAGAAAGAAAGAAAAGGGAGAAGGAAGGAAGGAAGGAAGGAAGGAAGGAAGGAAGGAAGGAAGGAAGGAAGGAAGAAAGAAAGAAAGAAAGAAAGAAAGAAAGAAAGAAAGAAAGAAAGAAAGAAAGAAAGTCAAATTCTTAATTTGACTGAAAGCAACTTGCAATCTCATCACTTGGGAATCTGAGGTAGGAAGATCACAAGTTGAAGGTCAGTTTAGCCTACATAAGATCCTGTCTTAAAAACAAAGAAACAAATAACAAGTAAAAATGAAATAAAGCAAAACAAAGAAACCCCAAAAGAAAAGGCCAGTTTTCCAAATGGTTGGAACATTTTTTTTTTTTTTTTTAACTAGCAATGTGTAAAAGATCCAGCTGCTCCACAGTTTCTGAAACACTTGGCATTGTTAGAATTTTAAAATTTTCACCATGCCAGCGGGTGTGTACTGGGAGTGGCGCCCGCTGTGGTTTAATGTGCACTTCTCTGATGGCCAACAATGCTGAGCATCTCTTTACTGCTGCTGGTTGTGCATGCTTCTCTTACATTCTGTTTATGAGTGCTTTGGTAGTGGGGAACAGCTTTCCAGTGTGGAGTCAGATACCCAAGGGTTTGAATCTTGACTGTCTGTGTGTTTTGTATAAGTAACTCAATGTCCCTGAACTTCAGTGACTTTGCCAATAAGTGATAATAGTTTCCATATTATTACAGGATGGCTTTGAGTGTTTGAGGGAACATAAACCTAGGGACAGAGGCCCTGCGTTCCATTCCCAGCATTAAGAGAAATACACACACACACACACACACACACACACACACACACACACTGGGCCCAGTTCAGATTTTAGCATATGATTGGCAATTAAAATAAAATCTAAAAGTAATGATCAATTATTATAAATGTATAATAGCTGAGTTGTCCTTTCTGCTAAACCTCCTCTATTCTAAATTGAATAATCTAAGTTGAATTTGGAATAATTCATTCCAAAAGAAATGAAATTCTTCAACGTCTTCCTAAAACATGATTCCCAGACATTGGTGGTGCTGCTTGTATTCGAATTTTTTTTTTTTTTTAGACAATGGTGTCTCACTATGCAGTTCTGGCTGGCCTTGTGCTCACATTTGTAGCCCCCAGGCTAGTCTTGAACTCTCAGAGATCCTCCTGGCTCAACCTCCTGAGTGCTGAGATTACAGGCATGTGCCACCACACCCAATTCCAGGGCCACATGGTGGGCGCCTGCATCTAGGGCCCAGACAGCGTGCCAGGGAATCTGGGGCCAAGATCGCATGGCATGTGGGGCCAGGGACTGAACTCCAGTGCTTGTGCTTTCCAGGTAGGTGCTCATGCCTCTGAGCTATCTCAACTGTTACTTTTAAATATACCCAAAATATTTAAAAATTCAGTAAGGCAAGGCCATTGACTAATCAGAGGGATACAGGCCACTGGACTGGACTGGGCCAGCGCCTGGGAGGCTTATTAACTGGTGTGTGAGACCATGATGTCCTAGGAGACAGGTGATATTGCTTAAGGATTAAGGATGTGACTATTTACCAGTGGAAATACAAATATTTCCATGTTTTTACAAACATAGTATCATGATTGGAAACTCTCTACTGATCTCCAGGTCTTGTTCTTTTTATTACATTATGATTTTGGAAGGAAACAATTGTTTCTTAGTATTGTTTTCCATATTATCTAGTGGGAGGAGAATACTTGGTTTGTAGTAGGTACACATAGGATTTCAAAATTATTTCTGGCTGGATATGGCTATAGTCCCAGCTATCTGGGAGGTTGAGGAAAGAGAATTGCAATTTCAAGACCTGCCTGAGCTGCTTAGTGAAACAGTGTCTCAAAATCAATCACTCAAGTCAGCTGAGGCGGTCCAAGTTTGTAATCTCAGCACTAGAAAGTCTGAAGCAGAAGGAGGGCTAGGAGTTTAAGGTCAGCCTGGGCCAGGAGTTTCAAGCTAGCCTGAACTATATAGTAAGGCCCTGTTTTAAAAAAATAATTAAAAATTAAAAAAAATTTAAAAATCAATCATTACAGGAGCCTCTATCTCCCAGCATCCCTTGCAGATGGCCATGTGACTAAGTTGGCCAATGGGATGTGAGCAGAAGTGACGTGTACACATTACTTTGTGCCCTTTCTCCTTCCACTGGCTAGACTGAAGATGTGGGCCAATGTGAACCATGCAAACAAAGGAAGTACCCTGGGAGGGCAGAAAAACCGTATCAAGTAATATGCAAAAGAAAGAAATATGCTGTCTGGTATAAACAATCAACATTGTTCTATAATATGAAAATGAAATTTTATTCCAGCTAATAGACAAGTCCCAAAAAATTTGTGTCCTGCTATCTTAGCTTCCCCCTAATTTTCCCATGGGATCACTCTCTAATTGTATATTATGACTTAGGTCAGTTTGTTCAAGACCATAATTCACTACTTTTGCTGAAAGAGAGTAGCTGTCAAATTACATTAGGCTTGGTTACTCTCTTACACTCTCACCAACAGATTTGGACAGACTCTGCCAGTCTTGGTTACTTTTCTCTCATTGCTGGGACAAAATACCTCACATCCAAAATTAAGGAAGGAAAGGTTCATTTAGCTCACATTTAATAGAGGTATCAGTCCATACCTGGCTGGCTCTAAGGCAGAGTGGCACATGACAGAGGGCAGCAGTTCACGGCAGCAGAGGACAGTAAAGAGCAAAGGGAGGAGCAGTGGCTGTGTCGGCGAGCGAGCCTCTCTCCTGTCCCCACATTGTGTTCAGGCCATCTGCCCCAGGGTGGGTGTAGCACTCACACCCATAAGTTCAGCATTGGGCCATGAATTAATCACAAGCCCTAGAAGCTGCTCCAGTGACTACATGAGGCTTTGGGAGCACAACTAGATACAAATCATAACATTGCCACACATACAGATGTTTATTAAATAAATACTGATTAGCAACAGGAAATCAGATATACTAGCTTTTGGGCCAGTAATATATAGTTCAGTGGCATAAGTGCCTGCCTGGTAAGTGCAAGGTCCTGAGTTTAATCCCTCATGCCTCCCCCCAAAAAAGAAAGAAAGAAATCCTAGCTTTTATCACACCTCACTTGAACATGCTTTTATTAGATTCAGACAGAACACTGTAGAGTCAACATTCAAATTATAGTTGCTAACAGGCAACCCAAATTTTCCAGCCCAAGAATGCAGGATGAATTAGGACTGGAGACCCAGGTGCCATGTCTGAGGCTAGGGGATCTGTTATATTCCTACACTTGTCCATGCAGAGGAAAGGCGTGCTTTTAAATTAATTTTGAAAAGCCACAGGTCTTGAATACTTCTGAATTTACTAATGAGAACCCATTTATAATACTCTTTCAACTAATTAGTTGGCTGGCCGCTAATGACAATCCACTCTCCACATTTGTTATGTTAATTAGTAAAAAAAAAAATCACTTGCATTGATGGAGATTGGGATCACCAACGGATTTCTAATAGCTACTACCTTGGAGTATGAGCTTTCCAATTACTACTAACTGACCACTCTGAGGCAAGAATTCCTTACTGAGCCAATGACTGCCCTAGGGCACACCCCTGAGCTAATGTCTACTATCTGACTGTCTCTTTCTGCGAAGCATCTTACGTAAGTCTGAGGCATCATGATGCCACATCCAATAGACAAGAAGGTAAGGCACAGATACTGCCACTAAAGGAGAATCAAGGGTTTTATCACTTCCCTGTTTATGCGCAAGGCCTCTCCTTGTTCTTCCGAGTCAGATTGGCTATAGTTCACTTTTAAAAAAATTAAAATCTTTTTTTATGTATTTGGTACAGGGTCTCTGCGTGCAGCTCCAACTCATAGTGATCCTCCTGTCTCAGCTTCCCCAGTGCTAGGATTACAGGTGTGTGCCACCACACCTAGTTTTAGTCCAATACAGCACAGCAGGGGTTCCAAGGCCAGCACAGCATGTGGTACTGTTGCAGGCAGCCAAGTTAGAAATACTATAGGAAGTCAGACAGGGCCAGGCCCACAAGGAGACAAGATGGAAGACAAGGTGACTTTACAACTGGGAAGAGACAGACACTCCCATATGGGCCACATCTGAAGACCAAGACAAAAAGAAGAAACACAGCTACATACTTCCCTAGGAATGGGCATTAGGGATTGATATCCTAAAGAGGTATCAATCACCTTGAAAGAGCCCAAATGAGTCACTAGCCCAACCCCCAACAGGAAGAGACCCTGTCCAGTATTCATGCCCTCTTGCTATGTGACATACTTCCCCATTTGATACTAGATTTAATCAATTTTACCTGAGCAATGGTGTTTGTAATCTCATTGGTTGACCATAGTTTTGTCCCACCTCATGCCCACTAAGTGAGTTCCCAGGTCTTCTTCACCACCTTAGACCCGCTTCACCACATGGTTTTCCTCTATAAAAGTCCCTGGAAGAGACAACTTCCTAGAGGAACAACCCACTCGGGCCTCCATCCTGTCCCTCTCTTGGGCAGGAGCTTTCTTTCCCTTAATAAATATATTCTGCTCATAACTTCCATTTGTTCCTAAAATTCATTCTTCAGTTTTAGAGAACACGAACTCGTGTAGGTCAGGTTGGAAGATAACTTTTCCCTGTGTCATTTGGAGGTTCCCTGTGCGGTTTAGAGGTTCCCTGTGCGGTTGGGAGGTCACCCACCCGAGATCATTTTTTCTCCTTGTATCAGTACCAGGGATCAAACCCTTGGTCCCTGTGCTTCTCGGGCAGGCACTTAGACCACCAAGCTATCTCCCCAGCCCTATAATTTATTTTTGAGTACATCAGTAAACACAATATCGTGTACTTGTGTATATACTGACTTCCATCCATCCAGGGCAGGATGGTGTGAATGGTCAACACCTGAAGGCTCCTCATCAGAAACCCATTCTCTTAATCATGATCAGTATTTGAAGAATCTCATCAGGAATCCAAACTGGGCAGGTAGGTGGCTTCTCCAACAAGGTCAATACCATAATTTAAATCTGAATCAGAGGATACACTAGTTAGCCTGAGGAATGTTAGAAACGCTTTCTCATTGGTGAAATTTGTGCTGCCTAAGAAACGTGATTAGCTAGAGGGGGCTTGGATGGACAAGAGGTAACAATCCATAGGCTAGTGTGGTGGATTACACTTATAATCCCAGTGCTCTGGAGGCAGAGGCAGGAAGACCACCATGAGTCGAAGGCCAGCCTAGGCCACACAGTGAGTTTAAGTTCAGCAGAAACTATATGGTACGACCCTGTGTCAAAAACAAAAACAAAAGCCAAAGTCAAAATGCAATAAAACAACTCCCCTCCCAAGAATCCACCAAACCTGGCAGGCTAACTGATCCTTAGAGGCACACTACAGATGAGTGTTCATCTGCTCTTACGTCCTTCTGTCACTCCTGGTCCGATGTGACCGGGAGTTTAGTGGGTCTTGACCTCAGAACCCTGGCATGTCTGCCTGGAATTCAGGTTTTCTTGCAGTGGCTTTGGGGCAGAGAGTAATAAAAAAAAAAAAAGCTGAGCCTTTGTGCCTTGTTGGGGCTGGCTGTGTAGTTGCCCCTCGATCTTCTTTTGTGTGTATCTGAGACTAGGTATTTGTGTGTGTGTGGGGGGGGGTTGTTCAGATCAGTGCTGGGAACTGAACCCAGGGCCCCAAACTCACCCTATCCCAAGCTACGCCTTCAGCCCCAAGATTACCTTTCATAGCAACCTATTGCCTGTCAGTGAAGTAAAAATACCACATATAACTCAAGTAAAAACCTGACAATTGCCAAATGGCCAGATCAATTCAGCAACAAGAGCTAATCCAAACTTTCCAAAATAGCAATAGGTATCATTTGTGGAACAAGTTTTATGTGCAAGGTTGGATGTAAACCTTAATATACGTAATCTCATGTAATCTTTTACACCTGCAGAGGGAGGCTGTTGATTTCACAGGTGAAAGAAATTAGATTCTGAGCGACTGCTTGAGCAGAGCTGAACTGGGAACCAGGTGAGCTGGCTCCCAGGTGTCAGGCCTCTGGACACTCTTGACATTGCCCTGTGATGGAGGTTAAGTCTACTTCAGCCTCTTATTCTGTTTTAGGTGATTAAATGATCTTGCTGAAATTAAATTCTAAAGAAGGAGGAGGGGAAAACTGGATCTGACTGTAGTGGGCAGGAAAAAAAAAAAAAAGGCACAGTAAGTGTCCCCCTGCAGGGAGAAAAATAAGGCGAGTGGGGGCAGCAGGAGCCGCGCACCGTGTTTGGCAGACTATGAAGAATTCCATGACGTCATCATCACAGAATAGCAGCAGCCTTTTAGAATTAAGAATAGCCTTAATTTGCACTTTGTGTGGTTTTTCATTTACATAATGTTAGAATGCAAAGAAAATTCCTATATAAAAGCCGGCTGCTAATTTAGTACTGGAGTTCTTATTTAAATAAGCAATAAGAAGGAGTGAATTCTTCACTTAGCCCCTCAGCTTAGGTGGTTGGGGTGTTTTCCAACCCGGGTGTCAGGTGGAACCCCAAATGAGACTGTGTATGTCTCCAAGTAGGTCCATCGGTATAATCCAAACCCTAAGTGCTGCTTCAACAATCTATTTGGTGTGGAGGATTAACTATAATTTGTTTGGGGTCCTGAGAAAATATATTTCTTTATTATGCAGGGCCTCATTAAAAGTGGTTGCAGTCTGGTGGGACTGACAGCCTTAACAGGTGCTAAGTTAGCTGACGACACCATGTAAAATTGGCAGAGCGATGGATGTAGAGATGGTAGACAGGCAGAGGTATGAACAGTCTGGTACACTAGGGAGGACTACGAGCCTGGCAGACAGGGGCCAGCCAGTGCGGGGACAAGAGATGGGCTGAAGTGGCACTGTGGAGCCTGTCTCATACTCCCGAGAAAACAGCTTCTGGACAAGGCACTTTGCAGGCCAACCTGCTGCATGGGGTCCATCAGGCCCCCTTGCTTCTGTGATAACATGAATCAGATGAGCACCTCTGTTCCAGATTCTGCAGTCTCCATAGTTCTCTTTCTTTCACTCTTGGCTCTTCTAGCTTCTCCCATTGGGTCCCTGCTGAATTAATTGCTCCCGGCACCCTAACTTGCCACCATCTCTTCCCTTGGGGCCTTTCCTCTTTGTCCTCAGGCACCCATAATAGCTTTCTCCTTGTCTTCGATAGGGCATTACAAACTTCCTTCCTTTCCTGCCTTGACTACCACCCACCCGCAGGAACCACAGCTCCAACTGTCTTGATCTCCAGAAAGTTTGTCCTGTTGTCCTTCTCCAAAGCCATTAGTCATCCCCACTTCCCAAGATAGGATCTCTTCATGTAATTCAGGTTGGTCTTGATCTCACTCAGTAGCCCATGCTTGCCTCAAACTTTTAACAATACTCCTGCCTCTGTCTCCTGAGTGCTGGGATTAACAGCCTGTAACAACCACCACACCAGGTGTCCATCCCTTTTCATAAAGCAGAACTCTTTCTGAGTTCATATGCTTTGTCTAGTTCTTTGTTTATCTTCTCTCTCTTCAGAGGCTTTGCAGGTAGTGGCTATATCCTTTATAGACACTTGGATGCTATTATCAGGCAGTGGATAGTATGTAAGAGGTACATCAAAGCATCTTGTAACAAAAAGACTCATGGTTTCAGCTTGGTTGATTTACCTGCTACTGACAGGTCCCTCAGCTGTCTTTCTAGAATCACTGGAAGAGGCAAGTATGATGAGAAATTCAGTCTCCTGAGAGCATTAATTCAAAACTGTTCTTCATTATATAACCAACTGCCCAAGAACATGAGGTGCCTGGGTAAAATGTTTCCTCTCCCTAACAGACTCCTATTACATGCAAAACAGGGAGATAAATCCAAACACATAATTACAATTTAGAAAATGAGGTAAGCACTAAGATGCTATAATAGAAGGCAGAGCTCCATCAGCGTATGATCATTTTAAGGCTTCTTGGCGGCCAGGCAAATTTTGAAAGAGATCAAGGAGTAGCCTTTTATTTATTTGCTTACTTGTGTATTTTATTTCTTGAGACAGGAATCCACTATTTGGTCCAGGCTGGCCTTGAACTTGTTATATAGCCCAGGTTATCCTCAAACTTCCGATCGTCCTGCCTCAGCTTCCCTGTAGGGCTACCCTGCCTGGCAAGAATTGACCTTTTAGTCAATGCAAAAGCAATCCCCAGAGGAAGGAGCGTTTTGATCTGTTCTAACCAGCGCAGAAAGCCAACAGAGATTTGGGTATCCTAGATCTATTCAGAGTGTATCTGGACAGAAGGTGCCTGGGAGCTGCCCACTAGCTGTTTTTCCAGTCTCGCTAGCTAAAGGCCCCTCCCACTTCAACCACGTTGTGTCCAAGCTGACTGGTGGCCTCACTGCCACTTCTGTGCTTAAAGCTTTACTCGCCCTCTTACTGCACCTCAAAGGTCCCAAGGTAAGGTCATACAAGCTTCTGATGTATAATTATTCAAG
This sequence comes from Octodon degus, assembly GCF_000260255.1. NCBI lineage: Eukaryota > Metazoa > Chordata > Mammalia > Rodentia > Octodontidae > Octodon > Octodon degus. Next base: position 3,524,450 of record NW_004524656.1, on the reverse strand, counting down.
GGTTTGCAGCAGACCTTGCCCTTCAGATCTTCCCATTCACCCCAGACTCCCTGGCGGGGGAGGGTTCTTTCTTCCATTTTCAGTGGGAAAGAGATAATGGCGGGAGGTTTTTGTCCTTGTGTCTACATAACAATAAAGAACTTGAGTAGGTTTTCACCACAGGCAGTGTGACAGGTCTATACAGCGATCAGTGGCAGACAAGGATAAGCTTTGGAACTAAAACAAAGACAGCACTTAATTTGTGTTCCCTTACAAGCTTTAAACCACTTTGAAAATCAAATCCCTTGTTAAATGTATCTTCTAGAAAAGTCTAAAAATCAGGATTGGTCATGAGGACTGTATAACAGGAACACTACTGCCTGTTGGCCAAATCAGGGCTCGAGGAGAGGGTCAGGTATTGTAGAAGCATTGTGCCTCCCCAAGGTGCCCGGTGGAGCGGTGTGGTGGTTGCCTAGGGATAAAACAAGCTGAGTGGTGGAGAGAGGTGGGCCGCTGGCTTTTCTCCTTCTCTTCTGGTGTCACTGGGATTTGAAACTGCAGATATTTTCTTGGTAAGTAGGGTGAGTATCAGATGTGGCAGGAAAGGTCAGAGAGCCTGAGTTTATACCTATAGCTTAAAACTGTAAGTCCATAGGCCTGAGTGTCTTTGGGCAAATAAGCTGCCCTCCCTAGTCTCAGGTCTTAAAATTTGTAAATTGAGAGTAACCATAATGCAAGCTTTGGCTCACTTCAAAGGGTTGGTGTGAGATGAAAAAGGTGATACTATTATAATGATATGCAAATGTAAATCACTTCTATGCAAAAGTAATTGCTATTTACAGAACCTCCTTTTTGAATTTAATTTATTCAAGAATGAGAATATAAGTTTCTTCCTCTATGTTCTGTGTGTCTCTGTGTTTGATTTCATCACTTATCATGAACTTTGTCTTAACTAAAGTAGTTTTTGGTATCAGCAGGAAAAGAGTTATCTCTTTGGGACAGGAAGGCATTTCTGTTTTACCCTGGCTGGTGAGGTAAATCACAGTTGTTTGGTAGAGCTATACAAAAAAGGAAATGAAGTTCATTAATCCTTAGCGCAGCGGGGTCCTTTTTCTGCTCTCCTGACTCTGGCTATGCCTTGGAGAGGCCAGCTTTGGGAGAAAGAAGTAGAGAATATATGGTGATCTAAGACTCATCTGCACTGGCCTCTTAGCCAACCAACTCTGTCCATCAGAAGAAAGGGAAGAGGTGGCACATCTTGGCTTCATTGACGTACACGCTATGGTTGGGGATTAGAAGAGATGCCCTCAAATGTGGTGAGCTAGTATGCTGAGTCCTTTGAACTAAAAGAGACTGAAAAGCCCCACAACAGCCTGAGTACCAAAGTCTTGGATTTTCTCTGCCTTACCCTTCCTTGTACATTCTTTCTAGGAGAGCGGGAAGGGCCTTTCTCTGAAGTTCCTTATATGACTTGGGTGAGTTCCCCCAGGAGGGTGGCTGTGTTGAATCCCCTCCATACATGGCGCACAGTATCACCAAACAAAAATTCTCAGGAAACGCTTGAAAACAAAACAAAGCAAAATCATTTCTTCTGAGAAATGCTACTAAGCGACCATATATCCTTAAGACAATTTGTTTGCTGTTTCCTCCCCCTGCCTTCCCCTAGCCTACGGCAGCCTCCCAGAAATCCCAAGCTTCTGAAGCTCAGGATGCTATATAAACTTCAACCAATGGGGCTTTTTTTGAGTTTCAGACTTTCTGTGGCTCCTGGTCACAAAGGCACGTGATAAATTTACATCTTCTTCTATTGTCTACCTATCATCAGTTTACTTCAGACCCAAACAGTGAACCTTCAGAGGGTAGAATGACAGATTTCTTTGCTCCTATATATTCTCTAAATATCACTAAGCACCCGCCATGTGCCAGGAATGTACTGGGTACTCAGTACTGGGGACATAAAAATGATGAAGACTGACTGGTTTTGTCCTTCTGCTGAGACAGGAAATGGGTACTATAATTTTTTTCTGTTTTGCAGTTGGTTTGAGCACCTTAGCCTGTGGTTATAGCAGTTGCCCCATAGTTGTCCCAGGAGACATTTGCTTTGGCCACAGCAAGCTCTGGTCACTAGTCCACTCCAGATAGCTCCACCTCTCTGCAGCCATTCTCAACCAGGTCCTTAAGGAGCACCCCCCACCCTGCCCGGAAGTCTGAACTTGTGCACACACAAGCCTGTCTTTTCTTCTATATAAGCAACCTCCCTGTATCCTTAGGAAGTTAGTCCATGCTGTCCGTCCTTAGGCTACAGCCTAATCCTAACACAGCCTCTTTAGGGTGGCGTTTTGTCATGGGTGATTTCCGTCTTTCTATCTGGAGTAGAAGAGGCCGAGCTGGTACACTAAGAGCTAGTAATCCTAAAGACTGCTGGCATCCAGAGCAGTCAGGATCCAGAGCTGGTTACATGGAAGATAGCTAGGAGCAGAGAATGACAGGAGACAAGGGAGATTTGTCAAGAGCACCACTAACACTAAGACCTGAGAGCCACTGGCATGGAAGGCTCTGGGCTGTTAACACTACAAGAGCTACACTTTGTCTATTTATTATTTCTATTGAGCAAAAGAACTCTCTGTTTATTGGTAACACTGCTGCTTCTGGTTTAAAAAGATAAAGTTAGGTCATGCGACAAGAGAGGAAGTATCAAAGGCTAGACAGGAAGACTAGAACCTTCGAGCAAGGATCTAATCAGCCTAGGTACTCAGGGAGGCTTCTCTGAAAAGAAAAGGGTGAAAGGAATTGGCTAGCCAGGGATTAGGGAGCAGGGTGAGCACACGGGAAGATGACTAGGTGAGAAATAAGTCGAATTAGGCATTTAGAGTTTCTTCTTCTCTCTTTGTAGCTGTCCTCCCTGAAATTTTAAATGTGACTTGACTTGAATAGAAATGAAACATACTACAACCCCTGTATGGCTTTTCTGCAGCCTCATCTCCAGCCCTAGCTTAGGGCAGCCTTCGGGAGACAGAAGGACGTAAGAGGGCAATTTAAAGTCTGACCATAGGCTTAGAATATTCTTACATACATGAAGCCTATCATGAAATTACCACTATCCATGTTGGGACTGGGGATGTGGCTTGGTGGCATTGCCTTTGTCTAGTATTTTCAAGGTCCTAGATTTATCTTCAGCATCAGAAAAATATATACTATGCATGCTGATTTTCCTCATGATGTTGGGTAGCTCTGGAGCAAGGCCACATAAGCTGGGGTGGAGTGGGATTCACCCAATGTGGATGTTATTGCAGAGGGACAGAGGAAGTGATGTACAGGCTTGTCTATAAGCCAGAGGCTGTTTGGAAGCTAGGAGGGACACCCCACTCATATTACACAATTCAGCTCTGACTCCTATTCCAAGTGACTTTCCTATAGTTGTTCCTGATTCACCCTTCTGGCCAGCCCCGCAGGTGTAAAAGTGGTCAGCACTGCAAGGTCTCCTTAACTAGAATGACAACTGACAACCGTGTTGCGACTTAATTGTGGAGTTAGGATTACAATTGATGACTCTAATACAACTCGCAGGCTAGACTCTTATCTGAAGGCCTTCACAGTATTACACAGCCCCTCCCTGCCACCATTCTTTAATCTAAGGCCTTCACTTGATCTATACTTGTTGTCCTTTTAAAAATATTTTTCATTTTGAAATAGGGTTTTGTTACATCACTAAGTTGTCCAGGCTGGACTTGCACTTGAGATCCTCCCTGTCTTAGCCTCTCAGAGTGCTAGAATTAGAGGTATATACCACCATGCCTGGCTTGTACCCACATTTTATATGTATGATATTATCTGGCACCTTTAGCTGTTCTGTGACTTATATAGGATTAAAATCTTCATTTTGAAGATGAGAAAACCGAAGTTCAGTGGAGGTCATTAAGCAGAGCCCATAGCCACAAAGTGGGACATTCTGACTCAAAATTCAAAGTGTTTCCTGTTGTGTCCTGTGGTTACAAGGCACACAGTCTCAAGCGTCACTAATTAGCCATGTAAGAATGGCTTAGATACAGACAATGATTAGAGAAGAGGGCCTGCAAGAAGTAAATTAAGCATGTTTGAGCATTCAGGCCGGTTTTCCGGCATCAAAGTTGGAAATCAAAATCAACATGAGCAAGTAGCTGGCCTTGTCCCACTAAGCCATCCATGCAAATTGCCATCTGATCCTCAAGTCAGCAGTTCATGTGGACAAACCTGTTCTCTATCTTCAAATCTACACTCAGAGACACATTCTACTGTCTGTGCGGACACTGACACTTGCTTTTGGTTCTCATTAAATATAATGCTGAAAAAATAATAGTGGAATCATCTGCAGAGTGCTCTGACTCTGGTCAGTTCTCCTCAATTTTCCTTGGGGACAAATGGGACTAGATATGTCTTTGCTGCAGGTCCCAGGAAGCCCTGATGGTGGTCCACCCACCAGATGGGGCTGGTCTGGGTGGGCAGTAGGAGATAGTAGTGGTCCCGTGGCTTACAGGGAAAACTGTGTTGCTCTGTAACTATGTCAAGGTGGACAAAAAAGACATTTGAGTAGAGGACAGAGGTGGGGTGAGAGGAGGTGGAGGATGGTAGAATCTAAGGTCTAGGGCCACAGCAAGACTGGCCAGGGGTAGGGTAGGGTGGTAGGATGCTGCACTTTGAGAAGGTGAGGAGATGTTGCCTCTATTCACTTTCTGTTGCCAGAATGGACTGAGGCTGGGTGATTTATAGAGAATCTAGGCTTTGGCTCATAGCTCTGAAGGCTGGGAAGTCCCAGAATAAGGTGTCAGCATCTGCTCAGTGTCTGGTGAAGGCTTTGCACTGTTTCAACCCATGGAGGAGGAGAGCTGCAGGGCAAGGAGGGGCTTTAAAAGTGAAAGCACAAGGGGTGGCTTGCTCTTGGGAGAACAAACCCACCAGGTGAGAAAGACTTTACTCAGTCTTAATGACCTATTAACCTCTCAAGGCTCCACCTCGCGCTGCACTTCCACTGTGGTAATCAAATTCAAACCATAGTACTATCTTTCAGCAGATGGGCAATGTGACGCTGGGTGGGGGATGGGGTTCTGTTACACTAACTGGGAAGAAGTAACTAAAGCCCCTGCTTCAGCAAAGCACGGCGGCCCCGGGGTTCCATTCCCGGTGGGCTGAGCCGCCCCGCCCCTGGTGGGTTGGCCACTGAGACAGTGATTGAGACTGGGCATGTGGCGTGAGCCTGTAATCTCAGCTCATGGGAGGCTGAAAACAGAAGAATCACTACAAGTCCAGTCTACGTAGTGAGACCCTGTACACCCTGAAGACCCTGTCCTAAATTCATTAAGAAAAAAAGTCCCACAAATAGAGTCAACCGTGGCTTGTTGAGGAGGAGGTAGAGGCACACAAGGGGCATGGACCATCTCCTCTTCTGCTAACCAATATTCTTTATGGATTTATAGAAGTAGTTTCTCCTTCAGCCCTATTCTCTGTCTTCACTGTTAACCAGGATCTGAGTGCAGGGAACAGAAAAACATACAATGAAGTAGGTGAGGCTGCAGTATAGGCTCTTACCAACTTGTCCTCGCTCAACCCCCAAAGAAAAAAAGTGTTCTTCATATATACAGGAGCAGTTCCAACCGCAGAAGTTTTATCTCCTTGTGGTTCAGAAGGTTCAGAGAGGCTGGCTCTTGGGGGTGATTCTGAAGCGTGTCCTGCCTGCTCTTTGGGTGTCTGCCCCCTGCTGCTACCGGTCACAACCTGTATTATTTCACCCTTGGCGTGTGCAAGCAGAGGGAGCCCCAGGCGGAAGGGAAGGACTGGTATATATGCCTTCTGACTGCAGAGGCGGGGTGGCTGAGGACTTGGTCACCTTGCAGGGCTCACAAGCAAGCCGGTGTGCTGGGTCCCCGGGGCCATGCTGAGGTATTCGTGTGTGCGGGGACACATTCTGTGACTGTAATTGTCCAGGTGTATCAAGTTCCTTGTCAGCTGGGCCCTCATTTCCACTGCTTCTGTGCAGGATGTATTCTTGGGGACAGAGGCAGTTTGACTTGAACAAGGGTAGGTTTGGGCTGTGGCCACATTGAATAGGTTTCTGTGCCCAAAGTAGTCGGAACTGTCAGTTTCATAAAGAGGACAGGCAGTGTCCTGAAGTGCATCCTTTGCCTTTCAGCTGCCCTACACAGGTGGGGCCATGGTGGTCGGGCTGGACAGGGGGCCCACCAGCTGAGAAGGACGACCTGGGCACGGCCCTATGAAGGAGGCAACTAACTGCAGGGAAAAAGGAAGGAGGCCCGCATAACCCTAATTCTGCAGAAAGAACACGGTGTGAGCGCTGAGGCACTGGAGCACGCTCCCAGGGACTCCCTGCCTCGACTGTTCCATATCTGCGGGGGAGGGGCTAGTGTCGCCACCGAGGCCGCCGAGCGGAGAAAGTGCGCGAAGGGGACGCGCTGCAAGAGGACACGTGACGGCGCGGCGCCCAGCCGAGCGGACCGGCGGCGGAGACGGCCCGGAGCGGCGCGGGCGTCCTGGAGCCCCGGGAGCGGCGCGCGCGGCCCCGGCCCCGCGCTCTCCCGGCCCCGCGCTGCACATTCTCTCCTGGCGGCGGCGCCACCTGCAGTAGCGTTCGCCCGAACATGGCGACACGGAGCAGCAGGAGGGAGTCGCGACTCCCTTTCCTATTCACCCTGGTCGCGCTGCTGCCGCCCGGGGCTCTCTGCGAGGACTGGACTCGGAGACTGCACGGCGGCCGCGCGCCTTTGCCCCAGGACCGGGGCTTCTTCGTGGTGCAGGGCGACCCGCGCGAGCTGCGGCTGGGGGCGCAAGGGGATGCCAGGGGGGCGAGCCCGGCGGAGCAGACGCCGCTCCGGACGCGACGGAGCGCTGCCCTGCAGCCCCAGCCCATCAAGGTGTACGGACAGGTGAGCAGGACTGCTGCGACCCGCCTCCTTCCAGCTCTTTCCCTGCACTTCCTCACCCCCGCATCTGTCCTTTGCAGTCGCCTCCCAGGTGCGGGCACCGCTGGGGACTTCCCGGCTTGCATTTGTTTTCCCCCCCCTCATATGAGTACAACCGTCAGCGCTTGAATCGCGTTGATCTTTCCTCCTTCCTGTCGGTCTTAGCAAACCTATTCCAGGTAACTCGGGAGGTGCTGCGCGTATTTCCCCAGTGTGTGTGCAGAACAGGGTAGTTTCGGCAGGTATAAGAGAGTCTAGATTCATTTTCATCTCTGGGTAAAACAAGGGCTTTCTTTAGTGTATCATCAGTTGGCAGTGGAGGCGAGCGCCTGGCGCTGCAGTGCACTTCCACAGAACAGCGGGTGGAGGGGGTTCCACACCGTGCTGAACCCCAGGAAAGGTGGACAAACCCGGAAGGCTGGCAACCACCTATATGTAGTAAAAGGAAGACGGTGTGTGTGTGTGTGTGTGTGTGTGTGTGTGTGTGTGCGTGTGTGTGCGCGCGCACGCGAAGTGTAAGGACTGAATGTTTTGGTTTTTATTTCTGTGGAGGTGTGAGGTTCAATCCACTCCCTCTCTCCTAATGACTTTATTTGGGATAAGAATAACCTTCATGGTACATGGGTATTTAAAAAGACTGCAAAGAAATTTGGTGGGATTATTATTCAGTTAGTGATTTATTTCTATCCAGGCAATGGGTTTATTAGATCATAAGTAACATGAATTTTACTTTTATGGCCAGACTTAACTGAGAGGAATTGCAAACTGAGTTTGGAGGTTAGTATCAGCATCGGCAAAATGAATTTGCCCGTGTTACTGCCTCATGAGACTCCGCGTCCTGCGGTGAAGATCCACATCAGCAAAACTAGAAGGTCGCAGGGGGAAAAAAGCTGGGGCCAGTGGAGGTGGTACACAAGCACTGTTCCCATAGTCAAAATGTTCCCTTTTAAAGTAGAAACGAAATGCTTAGCCTGAGTTCTGCCTTACTTCATTAATTTTGCTGTAGCTAGTTCCTCCCTTCAGGAAATATGGCGAGTTAAGGGTTCAGTCCTTGGAACCAGGAAGACCTTATAAACCATGTCACCCTGCTGTGTCACTTTCTTGCTGACGACATTGAAACTGGGGCAGGTGTAATGACTAGCCCAAGGTCATGATGAGAAGGTCTTTAGTTTTTGTCTGCATTATCTCACTGACCTCTGGGTAATGGGAGTCCCACTGACTTTTATGCAGCGCTTCTTAAATGCTTCCTTTCTTGGCTCTAACGGGGGTACAGTGAGGGTGAATGGGTGGGAGTCTTCAACTTTCATCTACCACCACCCCTGTTCCTGAAGGGCTGTAACTGCTGGTCTCCCAGCTGCTGGAATTGACCAGCTCTTAGACCCATCTTCTACCCACCCCCGAGCCCCATCTGAAACTTTTGTTTTCTTGTATGGCTGAAAGGGAAGTTGACAAAGTCTTTGCTTACCACAGGGACACCAGCTTGGAGCAGATGGCAAGGAGGGGGGTGTATAAATGCTCCCTTGTTCACTGAGAGTCTCTCCAGCCAGCGCAGCTCTGCTCTGCTCTTGGGCCAGGAGTGGAGGGTGGGGGACAGTCCTTCCCAGAGCTTAGGTTCCCTAAAGCCATAGTTTTGGTTGGGAGAGGAGCTTTCTGGTCTCAAAAATGTTCACAGGTGCCATTTCTTCCTTGGGTTTGGCCTGTGCTAATCTCTTGGGGATTTGGGGCAAGTTAGATGTGAACTCTGTTCTCAATGGGAGCAGTTCCAAATCCTTCAGCTTTTATGCTTCTGGGCCAGGCAGACTGTTTGGTTCAGCTGAAGGCTGCAAAACTAACCGTGGAACTCACAATGAGCCATTTCTAGTGAATTGCGAAGACCAAGGCAGTGTTTCTCCTTTGTAGCTGCTTCCCTATGTCCTTGTTCTCTGTTGCCCTGAGGTCAATGGTAGCATTAACCTAAATCTTTAAGAATCTGAGTCAGAGAGAAGGAAGGACTTTCTGGTGTAAGTTTTCTGCCTCAAGTTCTATCTGGTGCAGGCTCTTCAATCACAGGAATCAGTAACTACAGGGTTCTAAGTCTCCTTGGAGCTCCAGTGTAACTCACAGCTCTTTGAACCTTTCTAGCCAGGGTGACCATTTGCCTGTTTCTCCTGGGACAGACCCAGTTATGCTGGTGCTCCTTTCACTCTCAGAAGTGTCAGGATACAGTTATTCTACTTCTAACCAAGTTCCACTTCAAAATCCCCATTCAAATTTTCTCCCCATATTGGGGATTGAACCCGGTGTGGTATGAGCTACAACAGTCTCCCAGCCCCTTTTAAAATATTTATTTTTTGAGACAAGGTCTTAATAAGTTGCCCGGGCTGGTCTAAAATGTGTCATCCTCTTTCTTGCCTTGGCCTTCTGAGTAGCTGAGATTATAGGCATGATCCATTATATCCAGGTCTATTTCCATTTTAAAATCTAAATAAGTATAGTGTTTTCTGAATGGAGCTCTGAGGATGGAGAGGAGGTGGGGAGTATGATTTTTATCCCTGGTTTCAGAAAACTTACAACTTAAGGAGGAGATGAAGCAGATGTAAATATAGGCATGTAAATGTACTGCATGGGAACAGTAAACTTGGATGCAGAGTGGTACATTGGTGGGCTGTGTGACAGGAGGGGCCCCAGGGATGGAGCAGTAAGGGGTACAGGCCATCTGCAGTTTGTGACTTCTGGGCTAGCTGTGCAGATGAAGGCTGGAAGCAGGGGCTGTCTGAAGGCAGCCTAAGAGGTGAGAGGTAAGTGGGAGGCCACCAGTTTAGGGCGCAGAAAGGGAAAGAAAGGAAGGCTTTGGAGAGGTACATTTGCATCTGAGAAAGTCTGCCTTGCAGCCCACAGCAGTTCTTTTCCTTCTGCCCTGCTAATTTGTGGAGTCAACTAGGAAAATCTCTAGCAATGGGAGACTGACTTCTGACATCTTATCTGAGGGGTAATGTTTGCAATAATGAAAATCTGTTAGGTAAGCCTTTCCTTAAAAAGGCCAGTTTCAAGAAGAGGGACTCCCTCGTTCCTGCTACTGTGATTTCTTTCAGCTCCCTGCCTCTGTGCCATTATACTTGTTCTGTCTTTGTCATTCCCCACTCCTGCCTTGGCCTGAGAACCCCTGTTCCATTCTTCAGTGTCATGCAGTACCTCTTAGTATTCTCAGGGTTCCAATGGAAAGAGTTCTCTGAGCTTGAGTCCAGCCCTGACTGCTCCGCTCTATACTTGCTTCACTGCCCTCTGTACTCCTGGAGGGCATGAATCAAGCTCTTTTGTGTGTTTCCTGGCACAAGGAGGCCCTTAATGAATATTTGTGGACCAACTGCACACCTGGCAGAAAAGAAACCTGACGGGTAGGGAGCACATTGAAGTTATATAAAAGGTGTTTGTCTGAGGAGGACCGTGGTAAGCACACAAATGGATGATGAAATGAGTTGGCTTGTGCAGTGGTGAAGATGCAGATGGGCTGGCCTTGGGTGGTGGTGCCATGATTTTGCTATGCTATCTGGGGCTTATTTTGAATGGAGAGGTAGGGTTTATTTTACATAATCATCCCTCTGAGGACTATCATATTGGTGAGTACTAATGGTGTCATTTTGGAGGAAAATCATTTGGAATGAAGCACAAAGCCTAACAGGATTTGCTGGTTTATTTTGCTTCCAACAAATATTCATTCTCTTTTCATGATACTTGCATTTGAGAGGCCAAGGAGTATTCAGTATCTTGATTTGAGATTGAAAATCAAGTGTCCGTTACAGCGTGAAGTCCAGGAACAAAGGCCCTTCTTTACGGGTGGACTACCTTTTGGCTTTAGATCTCTTCTGTGTAGATTCCTGCATGATGCATTTGCTAGGGAAACATTGGCTAGCTGATTTGAAAGTTAGGATGTTTGACCTGTGTGGTTCCAAATGAAGGTGAGAAGGCAAATCATTGGCTGTTTTGAGTTGGCTTCTACATAGGTAGAGACTTGCTTGGTCTCAGGGTGGCTTAATAAGGGATGTGACCTGGAAAAACTTCCTCGTTGACTTGGGTTCTCTTAGGAATTTTGTCCTGTCCCTGGATGCTATTGGTTCATTGGTAGTTTGCCTGTTTTGAGCATGGAGAGGGGGCACTTTGAGCAGGGGAGAAATGGAGGAAAGGACTCCTGAGAGGAGTGAGGTTGAGATTTAAAGGGATGGTGGAACTTTTGCAAGAGGGAAGGGCACCAAGAAGTGGCAGGGAAGGAAAGGAGGGAAGAAGAGAGAAAGGAAGCCATTAAAAAGAAAAAGAATTAAGATGTGTTATGTACATTGAGCAACTCCCCACAGTGAGTGTAAGCATTATGTTCTGCAAACATGTGCTAATAAAAAGAAAGAAAGAAAATTAAAGGGATGAGCTAAAAAGCCATCCAATTTGTTTACTTGACCTTCAGTAGGTAATGTATGTTTATAAAACAAAATCTGTACGGAGTCTGCAGGGACAAATATATTTCTATCCTTTTCATGCCTTTATTCATCCCGAAACCCTTCACAGTTGGCAACCACTGTCATCAGATTTTTGTCTGTCATTCCAGAAGTATTCTATGCATATATAACATGCATGTAGATAAAAATTGAAGCTTAAAGTATCAGTGTCTTTCTGTTACCTGTAGCCTCTGGTGTTATGGGTAATGAGATTAACATTAGCTCTAAGATGTATTTGTGGCATGACTGAGAATAGTCAGGATGTCACCTAAGGTGTCACAGTATAAAACAGATGGTCACTTTTCTCCAGGCAAGGTGAAAGAAAACTTCTCTCTCACTTCCCCTGGAGGGTTCTTGTGAGTCAGGAGGGGAGCACCACGAAGCCTGCTCTTCCTTACAGATGTAGGGCCCAGGTCTGTGAGGACGCCAGAATAGAGTGATCCTGTACATGGGCTTTCACTTGTGTTCTGTTGGAGACTGTTTTCATTATATTCTGTAAAATGAAGTTAATGGTATGCTTAATAAATTGCTTTGAGAATTGGGATCCACAACGTAGATCCTAACAGCAATGAAAATCCTACAGCAAAGGGTGGATGTTGGAGGCGTACTTCTTTGCCAGCTTTTAGTGTGTTCCTCCATAGAGATCATAGCCATTTTGTAATGTCATTGTTTAATCCCAGGGCAGAGGTAGACAGAGCCAGCCCTGTCCTGTCCACTGCAATGGAGGGACCCAGAGGCATTCTATTCTGGAGAGTAGACATTCCCCTAAGTAATTTGCTTTTGCTATGTATTTAGCCTGTTTTTATTTTTATTTTTTTAAAGCATCAGTTTGCCTTCTTAATTAAATTTTGCTTAGGTGAATATTAAAATGAGTTTGCATTCTTTGAGCTGCTGACAGGGGAAATGGCTGGCATAAATGTGTTCAGGGAAGGCCGGTTTGGAGTTTAGAATATTCAACAATAATTCAGATGTAGGTAGCTGTGAGTTGACCGCATGTAACTGTAGTACAACTGGGTATTACATTGACTTTTCCTTCATTTATTTAGATTTAGATAAATGGGATGGAAAATAAAGGAGAGTGCACTACCTTTTGGGGTGAAAGCATTTGGGGTTAGTATTTCTCCAGAAGTGGACTGGGTGATGGGGGAGGTGTTCTCTCTGTTTATGAGAATGGAACCTTCCTATGTGTTCTCTAGCCGTGCTAGAATCCACGGGCAGATCGCATATTCAGTCCAGCCACGTACATGCAAAAATCAATTTCCCTCAGTTTAAAATGAGCCACAGTTAATTTCGACCTAATTTATTGGTTTATCGACTTATGAACCTTGGGCCTTCGAAGAAGTGGTCCGGACGGCCTTCTAGCATCAAAGTGGCTGATGATGCTAAACCCCAGAGAAGGCAGGGTGGGCTGCTGGCTGTGATTAGGATTTGGGTTTTATGTCATGTTGTTATGAGATGCTGTGTTTTTAAACTGAAACATGAGGAATGCTTTGAGTACCTTAGGGCGAGTTCTATCAAGATAGGACTTTATAGCAATCAAAACCATAATGGTGAATTAAAAAATATTACAAATTACTGGTTGGGGAGATAGTTTGGTGGCATAAGCGCCTGCCTGGCAAGCTCAAGGACCCGAGTTTGATTGTGGTACTGCATGCCTGCTGGCCCCAGAACACTGGTGGCGCTGTGCCAGCCCCAAAACCTGGTGTGGTGGTGCACTACTGTAATCCCAGTGGGGGGAGGCTGAGACAGGAGGATCACTATGAGTCTGAACAGCATAGTAAGACCCTGTATCATATATATATATTTTAATTACAAATTTCTGTTATCTACTGAGTAATTTTTACTTGTCTATACTTGTAAATGTGTATGTCAAGTACTACACTGTTCCACACAGATGCTGTATAAATCACACACATTACATGTTCTTTTTGGTTGTGGGGGGAGTGCTGGGGGTTGAAACCAGTACCTTGTGCATGCTAAGCCTACATTCTACCACTGAGCTACACAGCCAGCCCTGGGTGACTCTTAATTATCATAGGATAGCAACGCCCATGGTGCTACTACTAAGAGCTTGGTGATCCCGTGTCCCTTACCTCCTGGCAGATCTCCTACCGCGGCCCTGTTGCACAGGTGTTTCTGCAGTGATGTCCGGTGTCTGCGTGTCCTGCGTGTCCACCAGCCGCATGTAGCCAGTGAGCATGTGAACTGAGTCTAGTATGACTGAAGAAGCCTTTTTCTTCCTTTCTATTAAGTTAACTTTTAAATACTTACATGTGGCTCGTGACTCTCGTGGGCTGCAGGAAGCTTCCTTTCCTAGCCAGAGGCAACCTGTGTTTCAGCCAGGGGGGAAGTTAGAGCAAAGACCTGCGTTGTGAGCTTCACAAGTGGGGAGTGAAAACAGGGTTGAGGGCTTCAGAAACCTCAGGTGTTGGAGGCAGTTGACTGTCCAGTTGAGCATCCAAGTGGCCCTTCTTCCCAGAGAGGGAGGAGTCCATCAGGGAACTGTGGAGTGCAGGTGGGCACAGAGGTGATCTTGGGGGATCATTTGCATAGCTGCGTCCTTCCTTTGGTCACTTAGGTCTTGGAGGCTGACTAGTCACAGGGGCAGCCATGCCTCTGTGCCTTCCCTTGTGACATGGCCTGTCACAGACAGCCCCTAGCTTTCCGGGCTGTGCTGAGGTGCCGTGCAGAGCCCACGTGTGCATTCTGTGTATCAGTGAAAGACGTAAACACAGCCTTAACAGCAAAGCCATCTCCCCGCCCCTGCCCTTTGCTTCCTGTGCGCTTGTTGACTTACCTCAATGCAGCTGGGCCTGTCTTTCATCCCTTCAAGTCTTCAGACTGGCATGAAGACAAACAATGGAGGCGTGTGGTCTTCATCACTGTGCGCACGCCCCTGCCCCCCTCCCAGCTGGCCCTTTAGCTTAGCATGCCATTGCTGTTGCTGCTGCTGCAGGCTCTTGGCTTGGGAAATCGGGACCCTTCACAATGATTTATCTCCAGTCCCCTGAATTAGATTAAAAACACAGCTACGGATTCTCAGAAAGGCAGGCTGATGTGATTATATCCGAAATCTGAGTGGCAGACAAGGGCAATAAAAAGATGTACGTTTATCAAATGCATTTTGTGCCATGAAGGGGCCAACATACTCTTTATTACCCCTCCCTTTCATTAAAAAAAAATGAAGACAGTAGCTGGTAGAGCTTGTTATTAGAAAGGAGAGAGTGGCCTGTTGAGGAGAAACCTTTCCCTAGTGACTGGATTGGAGGGAGTTCTGGTGGAAAGTGGTTATGGTGGCTGTCATGTGGAATAAATGAGGGTGTGAACCAACGAGTGGGCCCCTCGCAGGGATTTTAGTGTGTCAGAGGCCCTGAGGAGAGTTCCATCCTACTTTGTTGGACCGGCAGCTGACAAATAGTGGCTCAGTAATATTTTTAACTCCTAGAACCCTTTGTTGTGCAAGGGCTTATGGGACTGTGTGGGGGAAGCTGGTCTGGTCTGATTGTGCCTGGAGGGGTTGGGTTAAAAGCCACCTGGGGAGAGGTGCTAGTTCAGGGACTGTCACTGGAGACACTCAGAGGAGTGTCTTCCATATCCAGGGTGAAGGGCCTACAAAGCTAAGCACCTGGCCCTCCATTGGCCCAGAGGACACATGGGCGACAGAGCCCCCTGCTGGCTGTCCTGAGACCAGGGAGGAAGGCAAGGCCGACCTCCTGGGCTCCCTGAGGGTCTCAGCAGAGGAACCTAAGGTGTGGACCCAGCAGAGCCGAGCCGGGGCCCGCCCTGTGAAGCAGGGTGTGTTTGGGAGGACTTGAGCTTTTGAAACCTGTGCTCAATTAATTGAGTAACATGAGACTCATTACCTATTACCTACCTCATCTGTATATATTTAGTTCTCTGAAATTCTCTCACTGGATAGTTAAAAAAAAAAAATACATCACAGTTAACTGCATGGGCTTTGCTGAATTTGGCACAGTGTTCCTCAGGGCTGGTGACCGGAGGGTTACCACAGGAAGCAGGCCTTGAGTGGCTGGAAGAGAGGCCCCAAGGTGTGGATGTGGGAAGCTGGGGAGGGGCAAAAGAGCCTCCAAAACAAAGCCTACAAGTGAGGCAAGCAGAAGGGTGCTCTGGACAGTCACTGGGCCCTCCTGGTAGCGTGGAGGCCATCTGTCACTGAGAAATTGGCCACATTTTGGGGGTTGACATGCTGTTCCTTCTCGAGTAGTCTGATGTGTAGCTTCTGTGCTACTGTGGGAAATCCCCTCAGGAGTCCTTTGGCTCGAGGCTGTAGTATGAACTGCTTTCCCTTTGGGGTTCCACAAAAAAAAAAAAAAAAGAACTACACCAAAAGATTTAGGGGCCAGGGAGATGGCTCAGTGGAATAAGAGCTTCCCTGGCAAGCGCAAGGGCCTGAGTTCAATTCCTGGTTCCTCAAAAAAAAAAAAAAAAAGAACTACACCCTTTGGGGTGGGGGCAGTGTGAGGAGACCATGTCACCTGAACCCCAGGGTCCTGGGGATTAGGGGTTGTCTCCCCCCAGGTGCCTGAGTGCCACAACAGGGTATGGGAAAGACTGTCTGAAAATGTCCCTTGGCCACCAGCTCTGAGATTGGCTCAAGCATGTGGTGTTTTGTCATTGTATTTATGTCGCTGCTTGCTCCTGAGTCTATGTGTTTCAATGCTGGTGATGCGAATGTTAATTTTTCACGTGTGCCACTTTGGGAAGAATAGCCTATGTTGGGAGAGAGCCATTTGGACGTGAAAAGAAATGATGTTTATGGATGTCGATATTATGGAGTACATTCGTGGTTTACATCTCATTTACATCTAACAACCGTCCTGCAAACTTGGGAAGGTAGGAATTAGGATGCATCTTGTGTCATAGAGAGGTAGCTTGAGGCTTAGGAAGTGACGTGACTCACCCAGGTTAGACAGCTGTGGATTGTGGAAGGTGACGCTCAAACCTGGGCCCTGACTTGCTTCAGATTTACGGCGACCCTCTGCCTCTCCTGCACCTTTTGGCAATGTGGTGGAGTCTCCTCTCCGAGGCGGAAATATGAAGGTTTTGTTTTGTTTTGTTTTGGTTTTGTTTTTATAATGCTGGGGCTTGAACACAGGATACCACACATGCTAGGAAAATATTCTGCTGCTGAGATACATCCCCAGCCCCTTTTATATTTTTAGTTTGAGACAAGGTCTTATTAAATTGTATAAGCTAGCTTTGAACTTTTTTTTTTTTTTTTTTTTTTTTTTGCGAAACCGGGGATTGAACTCAAGACCTTGTGCTTGCCAGGGAAAGGCTTATTCCACTGAGCCATCTCCCCAGCCCCAAACTATTTTATTTGTTTTTTGGTACTGGGGATCAAACTCAGGACCTTGCGTTTGTCAGGCAGGCACTTAAGCCTCTGAGCTATCTCCTCGGCCCCTAGCTTTGAACTTGTGATCCTCCTACCTAAGTCTACTGAATAACCAGGATCACAGATGTGTACCACCATGCCTAGTTGATCCACAGGGTGTTTTTGTGACTGGGAACCTTTGCATTCCCTCCCATCCCCCAACAGACCTAACCTCTCATATAATCCATTATGTCCTGGGTGCTCCCAGCTGCACTGGTCTTTAGGTCTTTAGAATTTTCCAGTGCATGAAGTCTCAGGGCCTTTTCTGTCACTGATTCTTGCTCTGCTTGCCCCTATGTTTGGGGTTCTCTTCTCTCCCTACCTCTCCGCCGCCCCCCCCCCATTCTTATGCTATCAGAAGGCAAATAAGTTGAGTCTTTCCTGCAGTGTCCTTTTCTCCCCCACTCAAAGCCCTCTAACAACTGGAATTTTATCATTATGTATTGAATTAGTTGTTTAATGCTTGTTTCCTCCACTAATTGAAGAGTCAGGAGGCAGGGCCTAGGAGTCTGCTGTTTTCCCAATACCTCATGTAGCATCTGGTTTATAGTAAGTGCTCAATAAATATTTATTGAATGAATAAAGTGAGGGAGCTATTTATGGGGAAGCTGTGGAAGGAGCCAAGTCCGGGAATCAGAGAGGGTAGGTGGTCTGAAATTACCTTGAGAGTGCAGAGGAATGGCTTCTCTGGAAGGCAGGCAGGCAGGCTGCCCTGGCTTAGGGTGCTCGATGGCCAGCTGATTCCCCTGTGGGGAGCTTGCTGCATGGCGCCTGTGTTTTAAAGCACTGCTGGAGCTCTTGTCTCATCGCTCTCTGAGGCAAACCTCTAGGAAAAGGGAGCAGTTGCATGTGGATGTTTGTGAGCCTCCTTGTGGCTCTGGAACCTTCTATTTATCACCCACTTGCAAGAGAAGGGATGGTTGTGGTCCTGCCTCCATTTGTCGGGATGCTGCATTGTAAGGAGTCCTAGAACTGCATTGTAAGTGACTCACCTGCAGGATGTGGCCGGCACATAAAGCCCACCCTTGGCTCAGTGAGGAATAATGTTTTCTGAACTGTAATTTCAGTGAGAATATGCTCCTCATTCTTTTGCAAAAAGGAAGGAAAAGGCATCTTTTTAAGAGATCTATGGAAATGCCAGACTTCAGTCCAAGGGTGTCCTTATTTTGTTTTCTTATCTTTAAAATGGGCCCTGTAACTCGGTCAGGAGGGTGGGTAATGAGTCCCGTGGGGGATGCGAGTGTCCTGGGCCGATACAAAGTCGGGGAGGGTGCTGAGATTCTCCAACCTCGCTGTCTTTGGGAGCCCTCATAAACTAGATTTCAGCTCTCCTGAGGGGGAGAGTCCGGAAGGGTAATGAGCTTTCTAAATATAGTGAGAACACCCTCTTGAAAGGGGATACTGGGAGGTGATTTGCATGCATAGCATTTAGGTCCTATGGTTTGGGAAAACCTTGTTGTTCTTGGACCTGGGGAGTCTGTCTTTGGTTTCTGCAAGGCCTGTAGTTTCATATCATTCAGGGTATTTAGTGGCTACCTCTGTCCTCAGAGTTGAAGGACAGGATATTTGTTTTATGCTTCATTGTAGAATTTAAAAAATGCTTCTTTGTATTTCACTGCTAGTGCAGCTGAGAAATGAGCCAGACTGCCTTGTTTGTAACACTCATACTGTGTTCTGGAAAGAAGCTGTGTAGGAGGCGCGAGGACGTCAAGCCGTGGGTGTCTAGGACATCCTGAGCTTTGGGTTGACCAATGAGAAGGAGGTAGCAGGAAAGAAAAAATGAATGGAGAAAACATTTCTGACCCGTTCAATGAAGGCCCCCTTCTTCCTGAATCAGCTTCAACGATCTTCGAGTCTTCAGTGGTTCTCTTGGAAAGTTCTCCTAGACTTACAACACTGATTTCCCCCAGAAGTGCTTTCTGTGTTCTTACAGTTGAGAAATCACTGAAGAGCCTATAGGGTGTGCCTGGTACTTTGTAGACTGCAGTGCATACTTCACTGATAAGTGAACGCATGAGTAATCAGTACCTTTATGCAACATGCAATTTATTTCCTTCCTTTTATTTATAACAGCCCTGAGCTGGAGGATTGGGTGGTAGCAGATTCTTCTTCCTACTCTGAATAATAAGAGGCAAATCATTTTACCTCTTTGGCTCTCCAGGGCACCCTGGGGAGCTGGGAGACAACTAGGCGTAGGAGGTGATGTTTGATAAAGACCGTGGCATGTCAAGGTGTGGGTGGTGATGACTGCCGCGAGCTGGTGTTAGATGCCAGCCCTGAGCCTGTGGTCATCACTCCAGTTGGGGACAGCCAGCCTTATGCCGATGCTGTGGTTCTGCAGATGCTGCTGACAGTGTTTTGAAGGATTGCTTTGGCCAGAGACTCAGTCCCCAAGTGTGCCTTCTCTATGACTCATTCTAGCTGCATATATTGGAAGCAGGAGGGCTGGAGAGGAGAGGAGAAAGAAGCACTTCTGAAGAGTGGGAGTGCCTCCCTACTGGGTCTGTACTTGAAAAGTGCTGGGGATATTTACATGACATTAGCCATTGTAAAGAGAACACGTTAGTGGCATTTAGTATATGCACATATTATACAAGCCCTGGCTCTGTTCAGTTCCAAAATATTTTCATCACTCTCAAAGAAAACCCCTTTCCGTTACTCCCTTCTCTTGCCTTCCCCTGGCAGCCACTAATCTACTTTCTGTCTCTGTGGATTCACCTCTCCTGGATAATTTATATAAATGGAATCATGCAGTACATGACCTTTAGTGTTTGGCTTCTTCCACTCAGCATATAGTTTGCGAGATTCATCCACACTGAAGCGTGTAGCAGTACAACACAGTCTTAGCAGCCGCACCAGGTCCCCAAAGACAGATCCTTTCCCATCCTACTCCAGAAGAGTGAGTCACTCTCACCCCTCTACTTTAGTCATAGGGCCAACTTGAAAGCAAGGGTATGGACTAGATTTGAGAATGCCCAAGTAATGCCCAAGCAAGCACAGCATTCAGAGGATTGCTGAGTCAATAGGGTTGGGTGGGGTCTTCCTGGATGGCAGAGGCTTCTGATCCTAGACCAGTGACCTCAGGTATTATCTTAACAACCTGCCTATGAACCTAGGGGAGGTCTGAAGCACCTCCTGATGCAGGTGCTGATCAGGGATGTATTGGCCTCCTAGGGCGAGATGCTGGACCCCTCCCTGCTGCTTTACAGCTCCAATGAATTGTGTGTTATTTATCAAGCTCCATCTTGTAAGCCAGAGAGGGGAGAGGGAAGGTTGTTCATGCCCTGATTGTAACCAACTTAAGAGCAAGGTTAGGTTCCTAGAAAAGCCACACGCTCACCTCCTCCCATCCCATCC
>NW_004524656.1:3472529-3503981 GCF_000260255.1 Octodon degus | reverse complement strand
CAAGGGAAAGAGACCCAAACAAACAGGAAACCACTGCTTTAAGTGAAGGATCTAGCTGGGGACCTGGGGGTTGTTCTTCATTATAGGAGCTGTGCTTGCTTCCTTGGCTGCTGGTTCCTTGTTTGCTTGAGATTGTGGGGGCAGGGATAGAGAGGAGGAAGGTGAAGCCAGAGAGGAGACTGCATGTCTTGGCTTTAATAAAAATGATGGCCTGCTAGCCTCTCGTCACCCTCAGGGTGCAATGATTCCTGCGATTGATTCTGGTCATGTGCTCTGGGGGATGGGCACCTGGGCTGCCGTGCGGGGATCAGCCAGCCTCACCAGGGCATTATTCTCATGAGCAGGATGTGCCTGACTTCTCGCCAAGGCAAGAGCGGAACAGTTTGTGTGAGTGCCCAGTGGCCCTTGGACAAGCTGTTTCTTGCCAGGGAGATTTTTCTTTTCCTCCACTGGGCTGCCTTTTTTCAGTCTGCTTTTAGAAAAAAAGCAGACATCTAATAGAAAAGCCTTATTTTCTCTAAATAGGTGTTTCACCAAGCTTGCCTTGTGCAGACTTTCTTTATTAAAAAAAAAAAAAAAAAGCCTTTGGGTGTTTTGATGCTAGTCTTTGTGCGCGTCTGGGCTCTCTCCCCTTGGGATGATTGAGGGAGGTTTCCTAATCGCCTATCTTCTATGTAGAAAGACTTCAGCAAGTTGTTTTCAGCCTGTTCCCCACTCTGATCCTGAAAGCTTTGTAGCCCGTTCAAAGCATCATCTGATTGTTACCTGCCAGTGGGGGTGCTTTGAGTGTGCCTTTGAGAATGCCCAGGTCAGACATTGGTGGACCTTTCATCCATACCCCTGTGAACTTGAGTGGCTCTTGCAGGTTCTTAATCCTTTATGGTAGTGACATTTGCATAGTTCTCTATTTATCCCCCCTTGGTTCCCAGGGTGAGGATGGTTTGATAGGGGAGAAAACTTTAGCCTGCATTCCCAGGGTGCCTGTGCTAGTGGGCTTCTGATCCACAAATACTTCTGGATTCTTCCCAGAAACCTGGGCTGGAAGAACGGGGGAGGGGAAGATCGGAGGAGGGCTTCAGTGGCCCTGGGGATTCCCTGAGCTGCTTTCTGCCACGAGTATCCTGGGTTAAATAATTTATATTTTTTTATTTGCACTTCTCTGTTGATGCTTGTGTGGACTTACCTATCAGGAATGAGAAGTGGTTTTTTGGAATAGCATGTTTTCCTAAAAAATATCAAGGGTCTTTTTCTTTAAAGAGGTCTTATTGCAAATGCTTTTGAAAAGAGTTTGGGGCCTGGATCAAATCAGACCCAGGTGCTTGAAGCCCAAAGCAGAGTCGTTATGGATTAGCTCCTTGGTTGATCTGGCTGCCAAATTTGTAGCCCAGGTGTTTGTCCTCCTGTGACATCTGAGAGCCCCTGAAGGAGTAGGTGGGGAAAGTTAGAGCATGGTGGGGGAGGCAAGCAAGGAAGGATGGACAAAAGAGGCATGGGGGAGAGTTTTCTACTGTAGACCTGTGCTAAAAGAATAGCTCTAAGGGCAGGTCAAACCTGAATTTCATTTCATTAGTTCAAGAATTAGTGGTGGAGTGTATGGGGGGTATGCTCTTCCAGATGGACCCTCAGGGGACATCTGTGAGTCCCCAAATCTCAGTATGCCCATGACAACTGAGGTGGCTGGTGTAATAGGCTTAAGAATTACTCAGTAAGAGAGATGATGCATGCTCCTGACCCAGGGGCTTTGTCGTGCATCGGCATGTGTGGCCGCTGCCAGGAGGTTTGGTACCCTCACCCATCTGTTGTCCATTCAGGCCCAGTGAAATGCCTAACTCAGGTGTCTGAAGTGCCAGTCCTTGAGCTGGGGCCCATCGGTGCACTGTGAACTAAGAGTGTGTATTTAAGGCGGCACAGTGAACAGGTAGAGTGGTGAAACAAGGAAAACAAAAGGAAGGTAGTTATTTTTTCATTGGGCAAAGAAGTCATCTAAAAGAACTCTATTCTGGGCTTATATCCTTCCTCAGTTTTAACAAACGAGTCCCCAAACTTCAGTGGTGTAACTAGATTGCCTGAATCCAAGAAGTTCAAGATGTGACTGATCAAAGGATCCCCTCAGACACCGGCTCCTTCTTGTTTGTGCTCTGCCTTTGCTCTTTTCTGCGTGGTGGTAGCAGTCCCAAGCTATGATCCCAGGGCCTCATCTTGCAGCCATGGAGCCTGATGAGTCCATGGTGTCCTCAGGAAGTGCAGGAAGAAAACTGAGAAAACAGCTGGTTAGCTTCCGATACCATGGCTGCATTTGTTCATGTCTGTGCTGGGTAAATTAGACATCAGCATCCAATCCTTTGTTGACCTTCCCTATCTATTTTCATTTTACTGGTTTCAAAACTGTCTTGGAACTAGTGTTCAAGTTATAACTGAAAGGCCATTTTGTTGACTTCTGGAAAATATTTCTTAAGATAATTTTATTAATGCTTAATTATATAGTTATGGGATACAGTGTGCTATTTCAGTAGATATACAACATATAACCTTCAGGTAACTAGGATATCTGGGTAACTGGCCTCTTCATCACCTTAAATATCATTTCTTTGGGTTGAGAACATTCAAAATTTTCTCTTCTAGTTATTTTGAAATACATAATTAACGTTTATCAATCACAGTTATCCCACTGTGTTATAGAACATTAGAAGTCATTACTTTTGTCCACCTGCTTTTTTATTTTCATGTTAAAGCCAGGGCTTTGTGCATGTGGGGCAGGCACTGTTCACACTGCCCAGATGTTCTTGTGTGCCCATCACTGACTTCTGTCACTCTTCCCTGCCCTTCCCGACTGCTGGAGAGAGGAATAGGAGAGATGTTTCAGTGTGTTGGTGTGGGCCCTTACAAGGACATGTCATACACATGGAGTAAGGATCAAGGTACCAAGATTGGTGTTATAAAGGATGAAAATAAAACAAAAGACTAGACTCTGCAAATGGAATCCTAAGACTTTTCTGCAGTTCACCGTGCAAAATACAGCTGACCATAATGAGGGGACCAGCGTTCCTTCCTGAGAAGTTGAGTCTGATAGAATGTTTACAGTTTCGCATCTCAGAGTCTTGTCACTTCTGAGTGACAGGCAGGGAGATCTTGATTTTGGATATGCATGGCTGTCTCCCTCCAAGGCTTCTGATTCCTGTGCTTGTCTCTTTCAGGTCAGCCTGAATGACTCCCACAATCAGATGGTGGTACACTGGGCTGGAGAGAAAAGCAACGTCATTGTGGCCTTGGCCCGGGACAGCCTGGCATTGGCGAGGCCCAAGAGCAGTGATGTAAGTATGCGTATTGCTCTGGGGACTCCTTGGTGCCCTTGACACGCCCTTTCTGATCCTCTGAGATTATCATGCCAGAAAAAGTAGTGGGTAATTAGAGAATGGATAGGGTGAATTGTATGACAGGGAAGAGCGTCCGCAAAACAATACAGATTTTCCTTGTTTACTGAATATAGCAGAGTGCAGTCTGTGTTCCAAGCAGATGTGTGCAGCGTGTGGTTGGCTTTGTAGAGTTCTAGGTGGTCTAGATTATTGCATCTGCTCAATAATTTACTCATACAATTGATTGATTTTTTTTTTCCTATGGGCCAATGTCTTCTAATCCATGACAGCTGGATGAGCTGTTGAAATGGATGCTTTCATTGTCTTAATTTTCACTGTTGGCCACTGACTATATTTAATATATTAAATGTTTTAAAGATAGGAGCCCAAAGATTACCAACTCACTTCATCTCAGCCAGTGGACCGAGAAGTAGGAAGGGTTACAAACTCAAAGACCTGTAAGAGGGCAGGGAAAGGAGGGAAAGGAAGCCAGTTCAACAGTCACAATGCTGTTTATATCCACAGTGAGAAAATGGTTGTCCCATGTTTCTTCATATCTGTGATTTGTGTGGGTAATAGGCCATCTCTCCAGTTCTGATAGAGATCTAGGGTCAGGAAACATTCCCCTGTGTCTTAATTTGAATGTGGCACTTAGTACTTCCTCTCTGTGCTGGAGAGGTATTAGGACAAAGTAAGGGGCTTTTGCTCATTGGTCCAAGGCTCTGATTGCATTAGGATGCTGCTTCTGTTGTTACCACGTCTGATTTTTCAGGAGAAGCCCAGAGGTCTGGATGTTTATGTGGAACTGCTGAGTCTTCCAAGTTGGCAGCTAACATATAATTCTACAAACACTGCCTGGGCCAAGTAAAATATGAGAGCGTCAGAGCTGGCCCTTGGGTCCCAAGACTGTATACCTGTGTTCCAGACTTCTCCTTGTGGGCAGGAGGAGCCTCCCCTGCCTCCAGTGGGGGTGTGGGGTCTGCTGTGGTGATACGGGTGAGAATCACGCCCATATTAACCTGTGTTGTGGCCAGAGGAGATCTGATGGACTTGCTGGCATTTCACATCAGCCTTAAGGCTGCACTTGTAGTTCTTGAATGTGGGTTTGGTCTTCATGATATCCCTATTTCCTGTCTACTAACTGGATTGGGTATATTCAGAGGGAGGTGACTGGAGGGAACCTTAGGCTGTGTCTAGTGAATTGAATTAGGCAGCCACAGACAGGGAGGGCCAAAGAGTGGTTGGCCATAAGGATGGGTAGCTTTGTGCTGGGTGGGTTCAGAGCCAGGATACATGGGAAACCATAGCCTCTGCCAGCTGGTCTGCATGTAGTGCTCTGGAGCATGGCTAGAGTACCTTAGGGCAATGACATTGGCCAGTTTCTAAATGTGATCCAAGTTTCCAAGCAGCAGCTATGGTCACAGGCAGCCACATATGAATGCTTGCTGGTTTCATGATACGCTATCAGCACCTGTGTATGTGTTCAGGGCAGCACTGTGTCTACGTATTCCTATTGGGCACAGGCCAGCTCTGGGCTATTCCATGTTAAGAAACCCCCATCAGGTTTTTATTTTGAAAATGTTATTTGACCGGAAGATGAATAAATGAATGAATGAAAATTTGCAAGTTAGATAAGAACTTAATACTTATTTCATAGTTTTTCTGGGTAAATAGGAACTTAAAGACATAAAAGGATTCACATGGAGTTACTCAGCATGTCTGTGGGCAAGTTTAGGGGTGATGAGATTAAGATCCTGACATGAATTCAGTGTATGAGATGGTCATATCACTAAATGACCCACTTGGCTGGGCTCAGCAGTGTGAGCCCTATGTCCTAGAACCCCGGTCCCTCCAGCCTAGAACTAGAAGAGTCGGTGATTTTTAAGTATTGCTGGGTTATCTAGCTTAGGTCTTACCTTACTCTGTCTAGATATTGGTGTATGTCACGCTAAGAACCCATTGACAATTTGAAGTGATTAATTATTTTGGAATGAAAGACAAGATTAAGTGGAAAGGAGATGTAATGCCCAGAGTTAATAAATAGGGATGGTAGAAACTTCTTCCATCTGTGTACAAACTACATTAAAGAATTGGCAGATGAAACCGAGATGTTCTGATGAGAAAAGTTGATACAAAAATAAACTGTGACTCAGAGGCAGAGTCGCTGTTGGAGCAGTAACAATTCAACTTTTCTCTTAAGACTGTGGGGTTGGTTCTTAAAGACCCATTAGAAGGCTTAAGGGAAAGAATTTTATAGCTAAGGACTTGTATGAATTGTGGGAAGTGGCCCAGCCATGCATATTTAGTATATGAAAAAGGATGGGTCTATAAGGTGGAATCGCATACAGTTTGCTCTGAAGCAGGAAAAAAAAAGTAATTATCACCTAATGAACTTGGGCCAGTGTGATTGTATAAGGAACACTGATCTTTATCTTTATCACTGATAAATTGCTGGCACAGAACAATAGATGTAGCTTACCTTGACATTTCCCATTTCTGCTTTCTTGTGTACTATTTTGCAGAGTTCTTAGTTGCAAATATAATTAGCCAAAGAACTACTTAGGGACATGGATACTACCCATCAGAAGATCAGCATTTCTGGGTGTGGTAACATATCCCTGTAATCCTTGGGGAGGCTGAGGCTGGAGGGTTGCTGTGAGTTCAAGGCCAGGCTAAACTGCAGAGCAAGACCCTGTCTCGAAAAACCAAAACAAAAAGGTTCAGGCTCATCTAGGAGGATGTATGAGTGCTGCATGACAGAATGCACTGCCTCTTTGTCCCTAGTTACACCGCAGTGGTGCGGTGTTAGGACTTGTCCCCTCCAAATTTGACTGGTTTGCAGGGCAGTCCTTACTCATAGTGCAGAACTTGGTAGCCCTGGGAGGCTGGTGTTTGGATGAACACAGGCTCTGAAGTCAGAACACCTGAGCTGGAACCCTGATATTCATTAGTAATGTGCTGCTGGGTGTGTGTGTGTGTGTGTGTGTGTGTGTGTGTGTGTACCTTCCTATTGGTCTTCGTACTAGTCAGCTTTGTGTTACTGGAGCAAAATACCTGTGATAACCAACGTATTAAGGGAAAAGGTTTTTTGACTCACAGTTGGATAATCTCCGTCTATGACTGTTGTTGCCACTGTTTTTAGGTCTTGGATGGGTGCACTTACTTGATGGCAGTAGCAGGGAGTGAATGGTGAACAGAAACACATCCGGGGCCACAGGATAAAGACAGTGAGGCGAGGCCAAGGCCTCAGATCCCCTTGAGGACACACCCAGAATAATCTAAAGACCTCCCCTGGGGGCCCTCCCAACCCCTTAAAGTCCCACTACCTCCTGTCATACCATCAGGCCTGTAACACATAGGCCTTTGGGGACTTTCCAGGTCCAAGCTAGAGCAGTTGGTCACTGAGGCAGCACCTTGTGAGTGAGAGCATGCTGCGTGGATTAAAGTGTGTGGTTCGGACCATTTGGGGATGTTCTGGTTGCTGTTTAGAAATGTACACACTCAGATCCACCCAGACTGTTTGAATTAGAACCTGCTCTTGGCCAGTGCCCTGCTGGGTGGTAATCTGTACGCACATTAAAATCTGAGAAGCAGTACTGTACAAGACTGGGAAAAGCACCAGAGGTGGAGGTGTTTTCTGTACATTTTAGTCCCCCTGTTATTATTATTATTATTATTATTATTATTGTTGTCTAGCTTTAAAGTACAAGGAAAAGAGTTTTAATCTATGTACTTCAGAAGACCATCTTTGTAGGAACAAAAATGATGTCACTAGCAACCATGGGTGACTTACTAATTCCTCCCACATTAAATTTTATT
This sequence comes from Octodon degus, assembly GCF_000260255.1. Classification (NCBI taxonomy): domain Eukaryota; kingdom Metazoa; phylum Chordata; class Mammalia; order Rodentia; family Octodontidae; genus Octodon; species Octodon degus. The sequence continues at coordinate 3,496,809 of NW_004524656.1, read as the reverse complement.
CTACAAGAAACACAGTGTCATATTGAGGTCAGAGAGGACTAATTACTGCAGAACGCTGTGGCTGGAAGAAAACTAAAAGCCCCGGAAGAGGGAGTATGGGGTGTCGGCTCTGGTTTACCTGGAGATGGCTGTGGACAATGAGTCAGCAGAATCTTGCTGCTGAACACAAAGACAGCCTGAGCCAGAACTCACATTTGCTGGTGCAGTGCGGGGTCTGCAAAGCCATCAGCCCACTGAAGTTTAGCTCAGTGCAGTCAAGGCCTTCTGTGTGCTATTCTATGTAGAGACAAATAGATAACTGGTACCATCCTTCAGCCTGGTGTTTGCCCTGTGGTGCTCTGTTCTATGTCTGTCAAATAGGAATTAGAATTGTGGGGCTGGGATGATAGTTCAGCTGTCTAAGTGTCTGCCTGGCAAGTGCAAGGACCCAGGGTTGATCCCTGGTACCATGTTCCGTGTGCCAGCCCTGGAACCCTGGATATGTCATGCTGGCCACTGAAACCACAGGTGGTGATGCATGCCTATAATCCCAATGCTGCGGAGGCTGAGACAGGAGGATCACTATGAGTCTGAGCTGCATAGTGAGACCCTGTACCAAATAAATAAAGAAATAAAATTAAGAAAAAGAAATTAAAATTGTGAGGCTAACATAAAAATACCATGCTGGAATTGTTCGACCTGGAGCAGGCAAATCAGATTGGTGAGCAGCTGTGCCTGCTTTCAGGTATGGGATGGACCCTTATGCAATACTCTGCACTGACTTCCCTAGAATTGGCGATCAACCCAGGGGCACTCAACCCCGAGCTACATCCTCAGCCTTTACAGGATTTTGCTAAGTTGCCTAGGCTGGCCTCAAACTTGCAACCCTCCTATCTCTGCCTGTTAAGTAGGTAGGATTATAAAAGCACTTGATCATGCTCAGCCTATGCCTACTCTTAACCTCTAATAAGACCCTAGAAATAGGTTTTGCTTGCTGGTGCCAGGGGAATAAGAAAGAGCTATTTGATAGTGAGAATGGTTTCACCTCCAGGAGTAGTGGCTGAGAATCCAGGAAAGGCTTCATACTTTGCTGAGCAGGCCTTTTCTTCCTTGCTGGTCGGAGATTCTTCCAGGGCTGGGACTGCCATTTGGTGTATGGTGGAATGAAAGTACAAAGAAGAGTACATTCTCCAAGAAGGTGATTCTAGACTGGAAGATGACTAGGTTGGAATTGTAAATAGTAACATAATTTTTTTTTAATCTACTAAGAATAAAACCCTAGGTTAGTCATCCTAATAGTCTTAGCTTTTGTTTTCTCTTATATGGAAATCATGATAGTCAACTATCTGTATCTGTGGGCTCTACATTTATGATTCAGTCAACTGGAAACTGAAAATGGTAGGAAAACAGTTGCATCTGTACTGAACCTGCATACACCTTCCTTGTATGGCAGCTACTTCCATAGCAACTATATTGTCTTAGGTAGTATGAGTACCCTAGGGATGATTGAGACACACAGAAGATGTGGGTAGGTGATAGGCAAATAGTAGTCTATTTCATATAAGGCACTTGACTATCCACAGATTTTAGTATCCATAGAGTCCTAGAATCAAGTCCCCTGTGGATAAGGAAGGACAACCACATTCTCAGTCACCCTCTGATTCATTCGGTTTACATTTTGTTTATTTAACACATTCATTTGATTGCTCTTTGGTTTGTAGTCATACTTATTCTTTGTTGACTACTTGTTATGTTTCAAATGCCCTGAAGATAAAACTAACTTGTGGGATTTTTAGAGAGAAAGAGAGAAATGATAACACGAAGAGTATTGGATACTGGAAAATGCTATCTGAAGTGAACGTAGCACAGTTGTGTCTTTCAAGAACTAAGTGAGAGTGGGTTATCAAGTTAGGAGATTTTGAAGCCAGGAAGCCAGCAGGGGCCTTAGTTCTCTATTGGAGAAGCTGTTAGTTTGCTACACACAACTTCTGATTTTACCTGGGACTTGGTGTTCATTCTTGGCCTGGGAAATTGAGCGAGAAAGTCCCACTTTGTCTTTTTACTCACCCAGATTATCCATGAGCTCTCAACCTGCTGTATTACTGAAGTTGCCTTTGTAGCAGCCCCATACTGTGTATTTGGTTGTTGGGAACATGGGCTGTGTGTTCCTAGTAGTTCCTTCCCTGGTGACCCACAAAAAGGAAGAGCCTCTCTGTCTTAGCTGCTTCTACCTTTGACTTCTATTAAATGTTAGTGACCCTCATGAGCTGTCAGGTTCCTGTATACAGCCCTGCTGTGTTTCATAGTTTATGGGTGGGGTGTGTCAGCAAACATTAGATGTTTACATTCTCATCTGTCCATGTCTTTCATTCGTCTTTATTTTTGTTCTTCCAGTGCCCAGCATAGTTCTTGGCCCTTGTGAAGCCCCCCAGGCATGCTTGCTGTGGAAACAAATGGGAAAGTTTGGCCATATGCATTCTGGGATTTGCACCATAGTTCTCATTCTCCTTGGGATTCACCTGATGTTTTTCCTTAGTGAGTCCATCTGTAATCATTGGAAAAATGACTAAGTTCTTGTTTTCACTGTTACCAGATTTGTTTTCTTAGACGCTTGGTTATGCCAGGACTTCATAGTAGTCAAGCCTAGGTCTGTTTTATCTGCCAGCTTCTGTGCTACCCTCCTTGAAAGCCTGCAGTCTGTGTCTGAATCCCAACCCACTGCTTGCTTTCCTCATCAGGACTGTGCTGAGTACCTAATCTCCCAAGCCCTTGTTGCCTTCTTTGTGGAACAGTTTTAACAATTGTATCTGCCATAGCATCGTGGAAGTTCCCTGAGCTCATTCCCTGGAAGAAGTTAATGTCATTTCTGGGTGTAGTAAGCACTCAATGAATGATGATTGTTCTTTGTTTTATCACTGTGGTCACTGCATTGTGAGAAACCAGGAAGCACTGGAGAGGTACATTGTGTGAGACTGGACATGGATCCTGCCCCTCTATCATCCTCCTTGCTGCAGAATCAAAAAACTAGTGCAGAAAGGGATCCCGGTACTGAGATTTTTCTTAGTGTTTGTTAGGGATGGAACTCAGGGCCTCGGACATGCTAGGTAAGGCCTCTAGTGCGAGCCGCACCTCTGTGCATGTTTAATTACTTAGGACTGTTTCATCTCTTGGAGGCCAATCAGGGTTTTCTTTTTCTGAGCATTGGATGCTTTAAGAAGAGACTTTCCAGCAGATGGATGGAGAATTGGATTGCCATGCTGGATTCATTTCCACAGATGGCAGAACAAATTTCCGACCTTTGGCTCTTCAGAGGTGCCCATTCTCTCTGCCTCTGGATGTAATTTGTTCAACACTTAACCTGGCCCTTAATGGGGATGTTATCATTGTTTCTGTGTTTGTCCCGTGCTGCAGAGACTCAGCCTCAGAAAGAAGGCCAACACACTACAGGCAGAGGTGGCTGCAGCCCTTCTGTGCTTTCTGCCTCCCACAAGCTTGGGGATAGATACAGAGGTATTCTGCTTTCCTTTGTGGGCTGTTCAATAACATCAGTGATTCATGTTGTCAGGGACAGCAGGGTAGGTCTTTCTGCCTGATTCCTCAACCAATTTTTTTCCTTTTCTCCTCTCTGTTCCAGGTGTACGTGTCCTATGACTATGGGAAGTCATTCAATAGGATTTCAGAGAAGTTGAACTTCGGCGTAGGAAATACCAGTGAAGCTGTGATCGCTCAGTTCTACCACAGTCCTGCGGACAACAAGCGGGTAAGCAAGCTGCTGATCAGACAGTATGGACTTCCCAGGACTGCATATTGGGAAATTCGCTGTACTGGTTTTTTTTTTTTTTTGTATTTGTAGGGAAGGGTCTACAGGGTGTTCAGAATCTCACTACTAGATGGGACTCATAGTGATCTGCCTGTTTACAGCCTTCCAAGAGCTGGGATTATAGGCACGCTCCACCACGCCCTGTCTCAGTTGTTGTTTCAGGGTGGGACTGGCATGGCAGGTGCAGGGATCAAACCCTGACTCCTGCACCTGCTTTTAGGTGCTTTAATCCACTGAGCTATTTGGCTGGCCCTTCATTGTTCTGTTTTTTAAAATAAATTAATTAATTAATTAATTTGGTACAGGGCCTCACTACACAGCTTGGGCTCATAATGGTCCATCTCAGCCTCCCCAGCACTGGGATTATAGGCATGCACCACCATGCTCAGTTTCGGTGGGCACAGCATGCCTGGGATCCCAGGGCTGGCATAGCATGTGGTACTAGGGATTGAACCCAGGTCCTTGCACTTGCCAGGCAGGTGCTTAGACCACTGAGCTACCTCCCCAGCCCAAGATTGTTGTTCTGAATGGGTGCTGTTCATGAAAGGAATACACATAGTCTTTGCAGCATGACTGGCAGCCCTCAAGTGTGTTCCTGCCAACCTGGCCTGGGGGATTGTGACCGTAGTTCTCAGGGTGGATCTCTGTAGTCAGGCAGACAAGTACTGATCAGGTAAGATTTCCAGGCACACAATAGTAGGTGAAACCACAGAAAAATCTGCCAACCAGTGAATTGCCTAACTCACTTATTGCAAAAATGTTTCCCAGTTATTCTGGGACTCACATGGCAGTGTAATCCACAGTTTCCAAGGGCGGCTGCCGAACTCTTAGAGAGTTGGCATCGCGGGCTGGGTGTGTGTGCGTGGATGTGTGCAGACATGAGTGTGTTTGTGTGTTGCTCTTTCCCTTCTCTGAACCTATATGAATACAGATAAAAGAAAAACCAAGGCAAACGATATGGCTGTGCCTCCTGCTTTGTTTTTCCAGGTGGCATGCTGGAGGCTTTGCTTCTTGGGTCAGAACTCCCAGGGAGTTGGACTCATGGAGGCCTTGACACTGGGCCTCAAGGAAGATGGAGAGGCCGAGGGCAGGAACCTGGCAGCCTGCAAGGCTTTCCTGCTGGTCTGGTAGCTTTTAGCTCTGAAAATTGTGTTTGATTGCTTTCTACCCCTCTTATGGTGCCTGGCTTCGATTTGGGCCAATGCCTTCTTCCAGGGAAAGAACCTTTGTAGAAACACTTGTTAGTAGGAGAAGCTTTCTAACATAAGGGGAGCTGCTACTTGCTTATCCAGAAGGGGCTCAATGAAGGAGACCCACATGGCCCTTCTTCCAGAGCCCCACTTCTGGCTTCTCAGGTTGCCTGTGGTCTCCCAGCAGGGGCTGCATTAAAAAATATTTAGCAACTGGTGTGGCTGAGGCCTTGACCAATCAGAACAGACATATCTGGAGGGAGCTTCCTCCAGGAGGCCCCCTGGTGGACCAGGCATTAATCTTTTAGTTGCTAAATTGGCAGGAGGTTCTGGGGTAGGGGCCTTCCTGTAAAGCTTTAGGAAAAGCCACTCTGGGCTTTCCCCAGTGATAGCTATTTATTAACTGGTACAGAACAATTAACAAAATAAGAACCAGAATAGTCATTACTGGTATATACTGGTTACACATCAATCCTGCCTAATGATCTGAGAGTGAAGCTGCAGTTAGGCACCAACCCCTCTCTCTTACCTAACTGCTGGGTAAGTGAGCGAATTCCCCTGAGAGGAAAGGAAAGAGAAAGCAGTGGGCGGGATTGGCTCAGTGGGGCACATGGTTTGAGGGCTCCTCACCTCCTGACCTCTCCCTGGGCCTGTCAGACTTGATCCTGCCGGCTCTACCAGTGGCCTGGTTCCCCTGCTCACTCTCCTCTGGATTCCTGAAAAGGGAGGAGCTCCCCCCAGGGCTTGACTGATGGTTGTGCCACCCTGCCTGGCAATAAGCAAGTGACACTTGGACTGCTCTCCTTGCCACGCCATCTTTAATCTTCATTATGACTCTTAAATTCCTACGTTAGCTCTCTAATCATGGCAGTAGCCATACCTTGAAGCTGCCCTGTGTAGTGCTCCGGCTCTCCCTTTTCAGCTCCATCTGGCCCCTCCCACCGTCAGGGCACAGATGCCTACAAGTGGCTTATATCTTCCTTCCTGATAGCTGCGGATTGTGGCGAGCAACCACATGCTCTCAGTCTGAAGAGTCGAGGGCAGGAAGGATGTTGCTCGGGACCCCAGAGGGTTTGGTGCAGGCAGAGAACAGGAGGCTTGGGGTATTAGGTATGCACAGGGATCAATAGGGGCTGTGGCCTTGGGGACACAGGGAAGAAGAATGCTGGGATGATTGCAACAGAAGAGTTCAGGTGTCGCATGGCGAGATGGGACTGCACAGGCCACACAAGTGCAGCTTGAGGGCTGCCTGCCATGCAGAGTGATGCATTTTGTGTGTGGGTGTGTTGGCTGCACTTTACAGTTGGAGGATATGGGTAGTTAGGAGAACAGTGTCATGGTTTGTGTCTAGGTGTCCCCCCAAAGCCTCATGCAGTCATGGGTCGGCTTCTAGAGTTTGTGATTCATTTATGATCCAATGCTGGGATTATGGGTGTGAGTGCTAATCCCACCTTGGGTGAGTAATCTGCCTCACAGTGTGAGGAGGGGAGAGAGGCTTGCTAGAAGCTGCAGCCACTGCCCCTCCCTTTGTTCTTTGTTGTTTTCTGCCGCCATGCACAGTTGCCTTTTGCCGTGTGCCACTCTGCCTTGGAACCAGCTGAGTATGGGCTGAAACTCCCACTAACTGAGAGCTAAATAAACCTTTCCTTCCTTAATTTTGGGTGTCAGATAACTGAAAAGTAACTGAGGCAAACAATGAAGCTATCTTCTTAGAGAACCCCATACAGCTGGGCCTGTGGCCTGGAGCAGGTCGAGGAGGGAAGCAGACTTTGTTTGAACCTTTCTAGCTCCCTGGAGAAACCTGTTACCCTCCTGAGACATCTCAGGAAGGAAGTGATGATTCTTATTATGCTGATTGCATTTGTGACTTGTACCTTCGTCCTTTGAAAGGCAGATTGCCTCACCAGACCTACCACTTCCGGATAAACACAGGGCTGGTGCCTCCCTATTGATAGCAGGGCTGGTAGAGCCCCAGCAGTCAGCGCTTGAAACTAACCTCGGCAGCTGCTCTGGAGGGTTAAAATGTCAGGGCAGAGGGGCAGCATCCGCGAGGAAGGCTGAGGGGAAGCTGCGCCTGTGGAAGGGAGAGGAGGAGGAGGCAGCTCCAGTCTGCGGCTTTGGCTTTTGATGGCCGTGGAGTGGTTGCTGGGCACGTGAGTGTCCAGGTTTATTTTCATGTGGCCCGCAGTCTCACTTCCTCTTCTTGGTCCCCAAGTGCCGCTTCAGCCACCTGGCTGTTCCACCACCCTTGGCAGGCCCTGAGAGGTTCTGGCAGTGCCTGACAGGTTCTGGCCTCTTTGAAAAGAACCACTGAAGTGAAGTGAGACTTCACGGTCTCAGCCTTAGCGGAAGTGAGACCTGAGCCTGCCGTTTCCTTGGCAGAGGTTGGTCTTAGGTACAGCTGTAAATAGTTCTGTTTTCCTTTCTCCCTCATTGCCTGCTCCACCTTTTCTCCCTCTCACTATACTCTTTGGTTCCTGCACTCAAAATTGGAGGCTGTCAGTTATGCTGGTTGATAACATATGGATTTATCCCGCAGCTCAGTTCATTACCTCTGCAGTAGTGTAGTGTGTGCATTTTCAGAGGAAAGAATGAGGCTCCTCTGGAATATTAAGTGCTGGTAAACAGGGCTGGAGAAGTGGGAGGAGGTGAAGATGCTCCTGGGATCACAGTTTATGAAGCATCTGCAGGGCTCAGTGTTGGCAGACCGTGCAGTTGGCAGTCAGTGAGCTTGACAGCCAGGCTTAACAGCAGGGTGGGAAAACCTGTGCTTTCCTACCATGTGCTTGTGTGATGCCTCATGTAATGGCAAGGTGCGCCATGTGACCCTGACGGGTGGATCCTGTTGCTAGGTAGAGCTTTTAAGAGCAGTTGGAGCAAAGGAGTACAGCCTTGATGGGGTGCTTTGGATTAGGACTAGAGCTACCAGGATGGACGCCAACTGTCAGGAGGTGGAGAAGAGTTGGTGGGTACCATCTAGCTTAGGAAGACATGGGCTTCCTTAGAGCGCCTGCATGTAGTTTCTGTGCAGGAGATGGCTTCTCAGGGACAGGGGGTTTGCGCTGAGCTGCTCTACAGTGGCTACCCAGCCCCTATTTGCCATGGAGAGAGTTCAGTTTTACCTTGAGGACTGGGAAGCCACGGAAGAATCTTTGAGCAGGAATGTAACTTGTGTCTTTTAGGAAAGCGTGTCTCCTGGAAATAGGCTCAATGGGTTGGAAGGGAAAGAGTAGAGAGGCATGGGAAGGCAGTCAGTGGGCGAAGGAGCTCCTCAGTTGCTTACCCCAACCTCCCACACTGATGTATTTCCCACTTTGCTGGCCCTAGAAGAATGCAAGATGAATCCAAAGAGTGCCTGATTCTTATTTGCTCCCTCTCTAGCAGGAACAAAGGCCCTACTAATGGCCCTGGGAATAAGAAGGAAGACTCAGATTTTAAAAGAGGTAATAGGAGAATGACTGATAGGTGGATAGCTGCTTGAGAATGAAAACTAAAGGGATGGAATGTAGTCAAAATCCAGCCCTGACTGTGAGTCAAGAGCATGCTTGGAACTTGGGCATGGGGCCGGAGACCTGCATTTTGGTGGGAAAGTGTTGAAGAATTCAGCTTAAAATCCAGTGAAATATCCTCACCCATGCAAGGGGAGATGGCTGAGAAGGTAACAAAGGTAATGAAGGTAGAATCTCAGTAAAAATTCAGATTTAATCTGTAGCTATGAAAGTTGTATTAAACCATTTTCTATCGCTATAATAACATACCCAAGGCTGAGTACTTTATAAAGAAGACAGGTATTATTTGGCTCATGGTTTCAGAGGCTGAACATCTTAGATGGGTCCCATCACCTTGGCCTCTGAGGCAGGCTCCCTTGGCTGCATGCAGTCGTGATGGATGGCCTCATGGGGAAACGTGAGGGGAAGCACAGGAAGCCAGAGAGTGGGGAGGAAGGGACAACAGTTGCCCTTCTGAGAGTAGCGCCCTGAAAGAGCCAGTTACTCTGCATGTGGCCCCACCTATGAAGTGTTCCACCGCCTCCTCAACATTGTCACACCGAGGACCGAGCTTCCAATTTATGAGCTTGTGCGGAACAAAGACCATCCAAACAATGGTTTGCAGGCATGCAGTGATTGCTCTTGAGACAGCAGGTGCAGCCGTGTGGAAGGATAAGCCGGGTCGGTAAAGGCTGGGGAGACATGGGATTCGAGGGCAGAGGCTGAGGCAGGTAGAGGAACCCGTGAGGAAGAATCGAGGTCTGAGATGGCTGGTGTGCAGTGGGGAGCGGGACCAGAGGAGCCCTGCAGCAGACGCAGCCAGAGAAAGCTCCTGGGAAAACGTCATGGTGGGTTAGGAGAGGAAGCACGCAAATGAGCTAAACAGTGCCTGTGCGACCTCTGGATTAAGTTCAGGAAATGCTGCCTTTGGGTTAGGGGAAGAAGGCACGCACTGTGGGCCTCTCGGAGAGGGGCTCTGCCCTGGCTAGATATGGGTGTCAGTGCTGCCTGCTCTGGGATCATCTTGCCAGCTATGCACACTTTCTGTGTTCTCATTATTAAAGGAGAGTGTAGCAGCACTACCCAGAGAGTTGCTGCTGTGAGTTCTGACTGGACTGAATGAGGTAATGCATACAAAGCCTGGGGCTTGGGACATAGTGACTGTGTTCCCCCCAAATTTCATGTACCATCGTAAAACATAATTGTAGTGAACCAGTCTACACTGGCCCTGTCCAGGCACCACTGATGGGGAATTGGCCCACTCATCATTCCCTACCCAAGCACTACTTGCAGGACCATGGTCTTGCTAGTTTGTCACCCTGGCTTGGGGTGAGTGAAGATGGAAGATAGACATCGAGTCAGTTTAACACGGGGGCAGCAGAAGGCTGTTGCCTCTAGTAGGCAGAGGAGCCCTAAGCATTTGGCTTATCTTGTTTTCAGTCACTCAAACATGGGTACAAGCAATTAAAGTAGCACAACATTTATCTGCCTGGCATGTCCATTAGTATGTGGCCAGCTAAACAGCCTGATCTCAACTGTGTTGACTTTTCTCTAGAACCTTCCGCATGCCATCATCCCCGGGTGTTGCCAAGTGAATGCAACCTGCTGCCTTTCTCCCTTGTGCTCAGACGAGGCCAACCAGGCCACAGTTCTCTGTAACTGTCTCCCACTGAAAATGAGTTCTATGATTAGGTGCATAATTTTTTTTTTCTTGATTCACGAATGAAAGATTGCAGCAAGCCATGAAATGGATTTCTGGAGAAATCATTCTTTTTGAACTGAGAATCTATTCTGCTCCCCAGTAATCAAAATGATTTGAGAGTGAAAAAGAGACTATTTCTAGGGAATACTTTCATGATAAAAATTATGATGATTCTCCAAGGATCATAACTGTTTTTGTTACATTGCATTTGCTTAGAATAGATTTTGTTTTCAAAATATTTACTTTTTTTTTGGTTGGATTTCATTAAGCTTCTACAGTGTGGAGATTTACGGTAAATGCTAGAGAAGAAACAAGAGAAAGGATGCACAAAATGGGCCCTGGGAAGTTTCAGATCTGGATTTGGGGCAAGTGGAGGGGAAGAAGCAGCAGATGAAAGTGTTTGACTCAGTGAATGTGGAGTCAGAGCCAGAGTTTGATCTGGGTCAGGTGTTGTCAATTAGAGCAGTGGCCTTGGGGTGATTCGCTTAGATTGCTTGGCTTCTAGACTATGACTGACTGGTTGTGGAGCTAAGCACTGTTGCCCTCGTTTCTGATTCATAGCCTCATCCCCTGGGCCACCCTGGTTCTTCTGGGAACAGGCCTGGCCCTAGGTCTCTCCTGCGGACTTAAGACCTCCAAGCATCTATGTTTCCCCATCATTTCCTCGGGCCTTGAAGGCTCTCAGCAGACCCACTTGATAGTTTGATTCCCCTCCTTTTGACCACACCTAAGCAGCCCTAGATATGGAGTGTTCCTTCCCTGTAGAAGTCTTGCCTGCTCTTCAGTGTCCATCTCTTTTGTACAGTCATTTCTGGTATATCAAGCTGGATAAGTTCTCATAAGCCTCTGCCTGTGCATTCTCATCTAACATTGAATTGCAGCTAGCTGTGGACCTGCCTGTCCTCCACGTCAGGTGGCTAGCTGCTAAGGGAAAGGATCCTGGCTCTTCATGGTGACATCTCCCATGTTTGGCCCCTTGTGGGCCTGCAGGACCCACCTGTTAATTTGAACAGTCTTGATCCTGTCCCTAGAGAACTCTTGAGGGAGCCGCTATCTTGCCAAACTTGTTGTAAGTCACTGGGCCACACAGAAGCAAAATTCGGCAAGGCCTCTTCTCCCCAGAGCTGCTTCCTACTGTGCCTCAGAGCATAGCTGCCAGCTCCGTTGGTCCCCAGAGTTGCCTGGTCACCTGGCATAGTAGAGTAGCTTATCTCTTCGCCAGGTGTGATTATAACAATTTTTTCAGAGAGGCATTGTTGTAGCTGCTCAGAGGACACAAGGAGAGACAACAGTCTTGACTGGTTTCAGGCCATCTGAAGACCAGGGTATCTCTGTCCCAGCTGCCAGGAGCTTCACTCTGATTGTGACTACGTGACCTGCCAGAGGATGAGAGTGGCCAAGTCGGTTGAAAGGACAAACAGACTTGACCAGCTTCATTGCCTGATTCGCCAGGCTCAGTCAGTGGCTGTCACCTGCACCCTGGCGCTCCTGGGCTGTCACTGTACCCTTTCCCTCACTGAGCCTGGTCGGTATGGCCAGCATGTTTGTGTTGCTGAGAGATGCGGGAAAGCCATCATGGAAGCCTCGTAAGGCCTGGCACCCCACTTCCCACATACGTGTGCTTTAACTTAGGGGAGTGTGGGGTGGTTCTGGCCAAGCACTGCGCTGAGCTTGACTGTTTTCTCTTGCAGTACATCTTTGCGGATGCTTATGCCCAGTACCTCTGGATCACATTTGACTTTTGCAATACCATTCATGGCTTCCCCATCCCATTCCGGGCTGCTGATCTCCTCCTCCACAGTAAAGCGTCCAACCTTCTTCTGGGCTTTGACAGATCTCATCCTAACAAGCAGGTAAGAGAGCTTCTGAAGCCCTGTCGGGTGCAGCTCCTGCGACTCCGCTGTGCTGGGTGCACTGAGTGTCCTTACCTCCTGCCTCCTGCCTTCCTGCTCTCAGGCTTAGTCTTTGTAGCTACTAGTTCACTTACCACAGCTAAAGAAGAGAATATCCTCCTGGTCCTGTGTGTCTGTGTCCCAGCCGGCACGCAGTACCTAGCGGTTGGCAGGCCCTCGAGTTGAACACCAGGCCTTCCCCAGGCAGAGGCATCTTTGTTAGCTACTAAGCCACATCAAAGGCTCAAAGGCCTTGGGGTTTAATCAGAGAGCCATGTGGAGAACTCTAGTCTGGAGCTCTTCTGTGACCTCTTGTTTTTAAACATTTTTTTTTAATGGTACTAGTATGGAACCCAGGGCCTGAGGTATGTAGGCAAGTGCTCTACTATTGAGCTACCCTTTAGCCCTTCCCTTACACATTTTTGCCTGCCATTTCCTTGAAGTTACCATTAGCTCTGATATTTGTCCTTGGCATGAGTGTAGATGCCTGAGTGTACAACAGAAATGCATTTATTATTCTTCTTGACCAGGTACAAAGGAACCTTGATAAGTGAAAAGAGATCCTGAGGAAGATTTATATCTCAGAGTCAAAACTTGCTATATCAAGAGCCTTGGATGGACATAAACCTAGGAAGCCAGTAGACCTTGTGTGATTGGATTAGTAGTGAATCCTGAATGTTTTTGTTGAGAAGAGCATTGGAACATTTCTTTTGCTTTGTAGATCTGTTTACCTTTGCTTGCCTTAGGGAGTATCCTAAACTTATATGTACTGGGTCAGCAGAGGTTGATTATTGTTATTTTTGGTCTCCTGCTTCTTAATACATGTTTACTAGGGCCTGCAGAGCCCTGGGGTCTCATCTGTTGAGGTTGAGGGACTTTGGCAAAGACTAGCAAGTTAATTACTCATGGCCAAGTCTGCACAGTTTATTCCCTTTGGTATTCTGTACTTAGCCAGGGTCCTTAGTGTCCTGTGTAGACAGCTTTAATGACCAAGGCTCATTATGGTTTTTATTTTTGTCTTGGTGCCAGGAATTAAGTCCAGGGGCTCGTGTATGTGAGGCAAGGGCTTTACCACCACCCTGTATCCTTGCCCATCATTTTTATTCTTCTTCGTTATTTATTATTGTGGTGAAATACCTATGAAGTAAAATTTACTGTCTCAACCATTTTTAAATGTGCAGTTCAGTGGTTTAAGTCCATTCATCCCATGGTGCGGCACTACTACCACCCATCTCCAAAACTTCTTTCATCTTGGAGAACTAAAACGCTATGCTCATTAAGTACTTACCTCCTATTCTACTTTCCTTCAGACCCTGTTAACTACCATTCAACATTCTGTCTATAATTTTCACTACTGTAGCTACATCAAGTGGAATCATACATAATTGGTCTTTTTGCAAGTGGCTTGTTTAACTTGGGATGATGCCTTCAGGGTTCATGTGCCCAGTAGCATGTGTCAGTGTGTCCCTCTTTGAGGCTGAATGACATTGTATGTAGAGATTGCATTTTGCTTATTCATTTACCCTGTGATGGGCGCTTTGACTGCTTCCACAATTTGGGTATTGTGCATAATTCTGCTGCTCATTACAAATTTTTAAGGATGCTATTTCCCAGTTACTCAAGAGTAACCCTCAGGTAGTGGGGTTACTATTGAGAGAAATATCATTTCTGATAATACCTAAGTGGAGGGTAAGCTGGTCATTTTTCCTTCTGGTTTCAGCTGAAAGCCTTGTGACTAAAGCAAAATGCAAAGGTACAGCTCTGTCGTGCCATGCATGATCCTGTTGGCTGTGGAATGCCTGAGCTGGCTTTGGCCATCTGAGTGCCTGTCTTCACAGACAGTGTGGGGACAGGATCTCAGTAGGTGTTGGACGGACGGTGCTACCTTTCAGATTGTACACAGTTCTCGCATCATGCCCCCTTCTTATTGTTTGGTCTTTGCAGCTATGGAAGTCTGATGATTTTGGCCAGACCTGGATCATGATTCAGGAGCACGTGAAGTCCTTTTCTTGGTAAGTTGTGTTGTCTAGGAAATCTTGACTTACATAAGCCCCTCTCTCCAGTTTTAGCTCTTTTGTGGTGGATAGGTCTTTAGTCTAAGCCTGAAATATGTAGCATTTGCTGAGAAAATAAATTTTCCAGAGCAAAGATTTATAAGTAGAACTCTTGCATTTTTTTCCTCTGTCAGGGAACCCAGGGGTATCTTGGCTTTTGTATGTTATAAAGTTATTAAAGACCTTTATATCTAGAGCATCATAATGGGGGATTCTCTACATAAAACTAAAGCATTTGTTCATTCATAGCATTTTTTCAGTGTCTTCTCTTAAGTATAAAATCTCCAAGATACCTTAGGGTGTAAGAAGTTGAATAATTTATGGATATAGCTCTTAAGGAAAATGCAGTTTAGAGACAGGAAAAGAGTGTTCAAAACACACTCTGTGCAGCAAGCACAGCATTAACTGACTAGATGAGAGGCCAGAGGAGGGGCTCTGTCCTCCTCCCACTCCCACCCTGTCTTATTTCTTTATTTCTTATTTCTGTATATTTTGTTCTTTTGTTCTACATGTAACTGGGAAGTGTTTTTCTTTGTGTGTCTGGCTTATTTCCTTAGCATAATATCTTCTAGGTCTATCCATGTTGTTGCAAATGGCTCCTCCTTTTTAAAGGTTGAATAATAGTTCATGAAATCTATACACCATGCTTTCTTTTCCCATTTGGGTGCTGATAGGCTTACGAGTTGTTTTCATATCTTGCCCAGTGTGAATAATGCCACAGTGACCATGGGCAGGCAGACGTCTGTAGAAGGGGTGGTTTTATTTCTTCTAGGGCATATATCCAGAAGACAGATACTTGTTCAATTTGTAATTTTTTTTGATTCTCCTTACTGTCTCCCATGACTGCACACCAGTCTGCATTTCCATAGGGTGCTCGAGCTCTCTCCTCTTCATGTCTTCTCCGCGCTCTACTCTTTCTTGTCTTTTTTTTTTTTTTTCATACCAGGGATTGAACTTAGGACCTTATGCTTGCCAGGCAGGCACTTATGCAGCTGAACCATCTCCCCAGCCCCTGTCTCTTGTCTTTTTGGTAGTAGCTATTGCAGTGTGAGTGAGGTGATATCTCAAGTAGTTTGATTAACATTACTAAGGCTCCTACTCGAAACTGCAACTATTACCCTTTTATTTATGTGTACTGTGTGTTCTGTTCTTTGTACAGTTCTTTATTACATTTGAATATACATTTATTATGCACATTAATTGACTTTCTTCAGTAAGTGAGAGCCCTCCAAGGGCGTGGGTTTGTGTTGTTTTTGTATGCATTTATCTCTAGCGAAACTGCAACTTTGGTGAGCATTGCCACATTTTTCATGGAAAGTATCAAGTTTGCACTTAATCATGTCCCCTTTCTCCAAAGCTATTAGGTAAGGAATAGTATCTCCTTGTAGCTTTAATTAGCACTTTTCTCCTAGTGAATGATTTTAAGCATCTTTTCTCCTGCTTAAGGGTCATTTTCTGTTACATACCTGTTCATGTTCTTTTCCCTTTTTTAAATCTGATTTTTCAGTCTTTGTATTATTGATTTCCAGGAGCTCTTTATATATTTGAGATTAGCTCTTTAGCTATGAAACAGGCTATGTGTGTACGTTTGTCAGATTTTCATCTGTCTTTTGACTTTTACATGTAGCATTAGTCCATATTAAATGCAGTGACCCCACAAGAGGTAGGTACCGTCTGTGTTTCCTTTATCACTGTGTTTAAAGTTGAATGAATCCAGCTGCTATTACTTCTTTAGTAACTAAAGATGTTAAAATGCAGGAAGTAAAGGGAGGAGCCCTGCAGCATCTTCTAACACCCAGGGACATCCTACGTAACAGAGGGTGGATGTTTTGGGAGCCAAACAAAATTATAAGCATAGCGTCATCTTAGGACAACTTCCATCAAGGAATACTATTAGAAATTTCTTTTGCTTTATTTGACTTTATTTTGTTTTGTTTTTGTGGAACCAGGGATTGAACTGAGGCCCTTGCACTTGCCAGGGAAGCGCTTATTCCACTGAGCCATCTCCCTGGCCCCTTTATTTGACTTTTTTAGAAGGACAGGTTGATCTTCTATGAGTTTACAGAACTATATGTTAAGCTGGCAAACCAGCAGGACTGCTATGTACAGGCAATTCAAGTTTAGGAATTTGTTTATTTTATCTTCTGAACACACAGCATGTGTCATAGAAGAAGGGATGGCTCTTTCATATTGAGCAGTTATATGTCTTTCATTGGGATTTCAGGTTATTTAGGTGTTTCTCCTCTAGATTTCCCCATTGTAGATGAAAGTATAATCCGGTCTGTCTGAGAGCAATAATCGATGTTTGTTCAACCAGTAATTTGTGTTGTCCAGAGCTGGAGATTGGCAAGACAAGGCAGCAGCAGCAGACAGGACACTGTGGGGGAGGGACTCAAGGATGCCCGACACAGCATCCCTGGGGCTTGGAGGTGAGGAGTTGAGCACCCATGATTGCACTCACAGGAAGAACAAGGATCAGAACTTCCCAATCGAGGGCAGAGAGAAGGGAAAGGAAGCCTGTTCTGGGCCCTAGGTGGTCAGAAGGCAAGGGAGGTGATGGCACAGAGGAATTTGTGTGTGGAGCAGCTCACAGACCTAGAAGGCCCCGGTGTGGGTCACGGAGGAGATGGGGATGGAAGTCACAATTCTCTCTGTCTCTGTGATGACTCCCTCTTTTGACTTAGAAGGAATAATAAGAGATGCATTGCTCTCAAAATATCTCAAGAAAGGTTCCTTCCTCTCTGCCTCTTAAAAAATACCCAGAAGCCTCATTTGAATTTGCATATCCTCTAGGCTAAAGGAAGTACTTTAATCAGTACTTCTAATTGTGGAAAAGAAGGGAACATGCCACCACTCACCCACACAGCGATCATCTGATGATGGAGAATAGATTTCTCCCATATCAGGGCCCAGGCTGTTGCTGTCTTCGCTGCCCCGTGCAGACTCCAGATGGGAGGGCAAAAGTTCCTCTGTTATAAAGAGCCTTCTCTTTCTATTTCTTACCTTCCTTCCTTCTGCTCTCCTTTCCTTTTTCAATTTGGGCTTGAACACACTCTTGACAGTCTCACAGTGTGCCTTATCTTGGAAGGAGTTTGAAATTATCACCTGCATTATTCGGAGCATTGTCGTATATGTTGGATTTGGTATAGGGCATGGCAGAAGCGAGGCCTCTTTTTCTCCCCCAGACATCCCTCTGCATGCTCACTGTAAGTCTTTTTTCCTGACTACCCAGTTATTTTCCCCATATGCTGATGGGTTTGCCCAACCTGGGTGTTCTGACGTCAGCAAACCTGGGCAAGGGGCTGGCGAGATAGCTCAGCATTCTAAAGCACCTGCGTAGGCAAGCTTAGGCAGGTGCAGGGGACTGTGGTATGATTCCCCAGTACCACATGCCACACCATCCCTGCCCTCAGGGTGGGCTGAGCCGGCCAAAAACAACAACAACAACAACAACAACAACAACAACACAACCCTGGGCAAATCTGTCATCCTTCTAGCTGCTGGCTGGGCCTTTTAGGGCTCAGAGTTTTTTTGCCAAGCTAGGGTGACCCATATCATTCATTCTACATTTGCATTTTGGATTAGCATCTGTAATTATAGTCCATGCGTTCAGTACAAGAGCATTGCTTCAAACAAATACATGCAAAAAAACACCACTATATAAAATAATTATACCTCTTCCAAATTCACCCAACCTGAGTGGTTTTATGTTACTGTGAAAATTAAAATTCACAAAATGCCTGAAGTGAACAGTGCGCAGATGCTTCGCTGGTGTTGGGGGAGGCAAGGGGGCACTGAGGGTTGGCTGCTGGCTGGTGAGGACTCCATCTTGACCTCAGAGGAGAGGAAAATTTAGGTGAGAGTATCAGCATGCTCAGAGGCATCTCCACCCCTCAGAGCCGTGTTGTTTTTGCAAAAACTCAGAGGGAGAAATGTGCCCTTCCTTTCTGAGGGACATAAAGGACACCAGAGTATGAGAAAGTTTGTGAAGCGACCTCATGGAGCAAAATGCACTGACAGCTGACTCCAGATGTCGCGGATCTATCGCGTTCACCAGGGACTGATAGGCAGGATCTGTGGGATGGCTACCTCAGATGTTCCTTACGTGGCTTCTCCTAGTGCTGTACTTCTGCGGATGGAGTAGAAAATGTTCCTTCATTCTGCTGAAGTTCATGGCTTGAGGCTAGAAACTTGCCGATGGCTGGAGGAGTCTATAGTTTCTTTATTCAGAAACATTCTACCTTGTGCTTTTTCTGCTTTTTATTTTTCTTAAGCAGGGCCAGAGCTTGCTTTGAGCTAATGCCAGGATGCTTTCCAAACCCCAGTAGCAACACAGAATGCTGTGAGTGGGGCAGTTCCTCTTCTGTGCTGAGCCCAGGAGCAGCCAAAGGGTTATGTATAAGGCATGGAGAATATCATTGGTAGCTTGCACCATGGCGGCTGTGCTTCGGATGTTTAACTGTGGAAATGATTATACTTTTCTGTTATTCCAGGGGAATTGATCCCTATGACAAACCGAACACCATCTATATTGAACGACATGAGCCCTCTGGCTATTCCACAGTTTTCAGAAGTACAGACTTCTTCCAATCCCGGGAAAACCAGGAAGTCATCCTCGAAGAAGTGAGAGACTTTCAGCTTCGGGACAAGTACATGTTTGCTACAAAGGTGGTGGTAAGTAGAACACGGGAGAGAATGCACTCAACTGCTTGAGAATCTCCTTTGTGAGGCTTGGCATCATCTTGTGGCCAATAAGTGAGTTCACATAGCAGAACGCGATTCACTGGATTCTAGGCATGAGTGAGCATTTCCAAAGAGCTTGGAAGGTGCTAGAGTTTGGAGGAGTAGAGATGCCCTGGACAAACACTTAGAGTATCTCCTGGTACCCAGGCCTCCTGGACAGCACAGAAACAGGTTGGGGTATAGCCCACTAGTAGAGTTTTTGCATAGCATAGCATGGGGCTGTGGATTCTATTCCCAGCACTAAAAATCAAACAAATAAACAAACACTAGAGAAGACAGTTGGTGCTCAGTGGTATTTTTTGTTTTTTGTTTTTTTAAATCCTACTGGCTGATTTTCTTTTAATTTATACCATTTCTTTGAGATTTTTGGACACATTAACTTACATGGCTAATAGGATGTGCAGTCATTGGCTAGTGTGAGTTAATGCTCTAAGAAAAGCAGTAATTAAGCTTCCAGCTGTCAGTAAGTAGCTTACCTCTCAGCCTTTGGGAAAATCTTCCCCTTGGCTTGATGTGTTGCAGCCAGATGCTGCAGGGCTTTGCTCACTTAAAACCAGAGTTGATTATTTAACAGGAGTTGCTGTGCAGCTGTATTGAGTTCAGTCCTTATTACCCTGGTAGAAAGGAAGGAAGAAAGGTTCTACAAAGAGCTTATTGGGTCTGTGTTCTTGGGGCTGCAGGTGATGGCTATTTCCTCAACTTAGGCATTGCTAAAGACCACTGGTAACCTTAGGGGTTGAAATGAGATGCAATGCTTTCCTCCTGATGCTGCAATGACAGGTTTGTGACACTGCTCTTAGGTTTTCCTTTATTTCTATCTTTGGTAGCAGGCTAGGGGAAAGTACCATGGATCAGCCATCTTGGTAGGATGCTAGGGTCAGAAGAGGACCTCTCCAGCAGGGAAAGCATTGAAGAAGGTCAGAATGAGAAGAGATGGGTGGCCAGAGGCAAGAGGCATTCCCTATTATGTCTCTTGTGTAATCTTTTAAAGCCATTAGACTGCAGCACTGTTTCTTCTCAGGTGTTTGCCCTGACTTTCAGATATTGGCTCATCCCTGTCTCACCTGGCTGTCTTTGTCTTACACACATACCTGTATACATGCTCGTACCCACATGCCTGCATACTCACAGAGCAGCTTGAGAACACAAGCATGCTTGAATTGTCTTGGGCAGGCTGGAGTGAAGAGAATACACAGGTGGGAATCAAGCCCCAAGCACTGGCGTCTCATCACCTTGCGTTGGATAATCTTGAGTTTCACTGTCGCTTTAACACCTCGTGTCTGGTTCTCCATGGTCTCAGGCCTTTTCTGCTTGAGTTTCTTGGCCTAGAGTTAGTCTATGGATTGTATTTCTCAATTCTAAAACATAGCAACTGAACTCCTGGTTCACCCTCCTTTCTGGCCTTAGTTGGGGCCAGGTAGATAGATGTCTGCTGCACACTTTGCTTACCGCATTATTCCTAGACCTCACACTCATGGGTTTAAGTTACCTCTCTGTTGGAGACGTCTGTGTCCTCCATTCCAATCTAACAGCTGTTTAGAGTCCTGCAGTGAGTTTTTATTACTTCTTTATTGCTGATAAGATGAGGGGACATGTCTGGTTTGATCTTTGCTGATACAGTACCCAAGGTCTTACATAATACCCAGCACAGCAGATGTGCAGTGAAGTAGAATGCATGCCACTTAAAAAAAATCTTACTTAAAAAGCGTATACTGGTAGACTTGTTTTCTAATTTGGTGAGGGAATATCACATTACTGATACATTATAGTCAGTCAACTGTCATCTCTCTATATGTCAACTGTATCTGTTCTTGTTAGAGAAGCTGGAGTTATGTTTTGGCTTCTCTCTCCTGCACATGGACAGGCTTCCAAGTTCCAAGATCAGGGGCTCCAAACTTGATGTGGTAGACCACCAACTGAACGTGCTTGCCAGTGGACTTAGGAGCATCTGCAGCAGCGTTATGCAGGGATCGCTGTTACAAATGCAGGCTGCAGGGCCCAGATGCACTTTTCCTCTGAGCAGCCTTAGGGTGCCTTAGGGGAACCAGCAAGTTTGGAAAACTGCTCTGGTGGATTTGCCCAACAGTCTGGATACAGCCAGCAGAACACTTCTCAGAGGATGACCTGATGAGAGAAGAAATGCGACTGGCAGTGGTGGTAAAGCAGTGCTTTTCTTCTTTTTATTATATTACACTACTGAACCACACACAGATAAACAGAATGGGCCTTGATCAGTTAACCCTTCCAGCAGGAGTGTTGAAGCCTCCAAGCATGGCTGTTGATCTGATCTACTTAGCTTTACAGCTGCCCAGGGTTGGGGAATTTCGGCTAGCTTCAATGTTAGTTGGATTCAAATCAAATTTAGAAAATCAAGGAACCAATGTGAAAACCGCAGGCCATTGGTTTTAGGTGTTTCACTCTTTTGCTTCCTTCCAGTGCTACAAATGATTTTAATCTTTTGCAAATTACTTTTTCAGTTCATGTGAAGTCAGCCAACAGGGCTTTAGACCAGAGTGGGTACCTGGGTCTTTATAACTTTATGGTGCTCTGTTAGACTGACTCTGACTTTACATGTGCATTGCATTTGATATCCTTGAGTTTTCTTATCTCAAATTTAATTTTCAATCCTTGCTTTTTGACATGAAATTGTCTTACTTGTCTTAATAGACGATAGCAAAATGGCAGGGCTGTTAAAGTAGCAATGAGGTTGCTCCATCACCTATTGATGTACCTATGCTATACTACTGTTAATTTTTTTTTTTCTGGCAAATAACATTGGCCCAGAAGTTTAAGCTTGGTGTGGGTTAGCTGCTCCCTTCAACCTCACTATCAGATAGTGGTTCAAGCCAGGCTCAGGCATTTCTTGCACAAATGTGTATCAGTAAACAAGAACATGATCTGCAGGCTTGCTGAAGTCCCTTCGGTGTCCTTCCAGAGGACGTTAACCCCCCACACACACTGCACGATACAGACCGAGTTCTAGAATAAGCACAGCCAAGCACTGGGCCATTTCCCTGCTTTTGCTTGTGTATGATTTCTGGCTGCTTTCCTACCATAGTAGGAGAACTGAAGAGCTACAAAGAGGCGGCGTAGCCACTACACATAAAATGTCCACTCTGTACCCTTATAAAGTTTGCTGACCCCTGTTGTCTGTTACCCTTTCAGCTGCTGTCAGATAAGCAGAACTGCAAGGTTTTGACAAACCTGAGGCATGATACTTAGCAGTTCATGTAACGGGCCTTCCTAAGTGGTTACACACTGCTCATTGCAGCGTGGAGTCTTTAGAATTGGAAGGCCATCACTATCTCTTGAATGCCACTGGCCTCCTTGGTGGGAGCCCATTTGTACTTCATGATTCTGACTGATCAGCCACTAATTTCACTACTGAAAACCCATTTTTTAACCTCTTCATTATGCTAATTTAAAGTCTGTAATGTTACTCAGAGATAGTGGAAAGGCTCAGTAATTGCCTCAGGGTTGTAGGCTTCTAGGTGAGACTTTGGTGGCCATAACAGACCAAAACAAAACTATTGACAAATTATTTTCATTATATTACTAAATGTATGCAAATAGAAAACCAGGAATAAGCATCTAATGCTTATAGCTTTCAAGTCCAGCAATAAAGCCCAAACATTTACAAATTAAAATTATAGTATCCTTTGAATTAATATTAATACTAGTACATTAGCACTTAGTTTATGCATAATTTATATAATCATAAAAATTCACGTTTTTTGTGGTAGTGAAGAGCACCACAAAAGAATACCACTCTTTTTCAGAGAGTGCCTAGATCTTTTCCAAATTTATTTTGAGACAGGATCTTGCTAAACTGCCCTGGTTGGGCTCAAACTTGGGAATATCTAGCTTCAGCCTCCCAGAGTGATGGATTTACAGGTGTGTACCAGCCTAGCTATCTTTATAAAAATTTGTCCTTGTTAAGATCATATACCTCTGGGGCTTTTAGTAGATTCACAAGGCCATACAGTGGTCAGTATTACTTCCTAATTCCTTTTTTTAAATTTTTTTTAGTACTTCCTAATTCTAAGTATTTTCAGCACCCCTTTATGAAACTCCACATCCTTTGGTATTCCTTTTCTTCTTCTAGCCATGGTAACCACTAATGTATTTCTGTTTACTCATTTTATATAAAGGGAACCATATATGCATGGACCTTTATGACTTTGAAAAACAATATAATGCTTTCTGTTTTCATCCAGGCTGCAGCATATATCAATATATCAATACTTCAATTTTTTTTTTTTTTGAGACAGTCTTGCTACGTAAGACTGATTTGTCACCCACTCTGGGCTTGACTTCACAGTTCCTCTGCTTCCGGTACACAGTGCTAGGATTATGGGTGTGTACCACTGTGCTTGCATCAATACTTTTGAATGACTGAATAGTATTTTCTTGTAAGGATGACACTACCCATTAGTTGGTGGTCATTCAGATGGTTTCTACTCTTTGGCTATTCTGAGTAGTGCTGCTACGAACTTTTAGGTGCAGTGTGCAGTTTGGATGGGGGGAGGCATTGTTTTAGTTTTTTATTAGGCATTGTCTCAGTTACTCTTCTCTCGTTGCTGGGACAAACACCTGACACCCAAAGTGAAGGAAAGAGAGGTTTATTTAGCTCGCAGTCACTGGAGGTTTCAGTCTATACTCAGCTAGCTCCAAGGCAGACTGGCACATGGCAGAGAGCAGCAGTTCATAGCGGCAGAAGACAACAAGACAGCAAGAGCACAAGGGAGGAGTAACAGCAACCATGGCTACAGAGAGGAAGTCTGTCTCTTGCCTCTCTTGTGTTACATTCAGGCTATCTACCTCAGGCTGGTTATAGCATTCACAGCCATAATTCCAGCAGTACTCCAGCCTTAATCCCAGCAATACTCAGACCCATACTCCTATCCTTTGATCATTAATTATTCAAGCTGTAGAATGCACTTCAGTGATTGCATGAAGCTTTAGGGGGACAAATACACTCAAACCACAACAGGCATCACTTAGAATTGGAGTTTCTGGACCATATGGTAATTCTATGTTTCACTTCATGAGACACTAACAAAATTATTTTCTAGAGTGACCATACCCATTTGTGTTCGCATTACCAATGTATTAAGTTTGCATTTTTTAAAATATCTATCCAACATTTATTTCTGTCTTTTGATTATAACTATCCTTGTGAGAAGTGGTTTCGATTTGTAATTCCTTATGGCTAATGACATTGAACATCTTTCCTTGTGCCTGTTGACCATTTATTTCTCCTCCTTAAACACATGTACATTCAAATCCTTTGTCTATTTTTGGGTTTTTTTAATATATTAATTTTATTGAGAAAGAAATAGCCATGAGATAGTTTCAAAACTGGTTAATAGGACCGTTACAATGATTAATACATTGCATATTGTTGTCCTC
>NW_004524656.1:3466853-3467823 GCF_000260255.1 Octodon degus | reverse complement strand
TTCTAGTGAATTTTTTTTGAGTTATATCTTTCAGCGCCACAATTTTTGTTTCTCTTTTACAATTTCTATCTTTCCTAATATCTCTCTTTGACAAATCATTGTTTTCATGTTTTAATTTTTTAACATATGGCCTTTAGTTCTTCGAACATATTAGTAATAGCTGGTTTATGTTTTTGTCTACACAGGCCAGTGGGGTCCTTATCAGCCCTTCTACTCAGTGCTGTTCCGTTCTTGTGCGTGGCCTGCTCTTGGCTGCTCACTTGCTTGTCCCACAGGTTTCTTTTTTAATTACATATTTAAAATCGTGTGGCATAGGGGGCCAGTGAGATAGCTCAGCAGATTAAAGCATCTGCTGAGGCAGATGCAGGGGCTGGGGCTTCAATTCCTGGCCTGCTGTGCTGGCCCCGCCCCCAGGGCACTCTGAGATGCTGATTTGAGACTGGGTGTGGTGGCTCGCACCTGTAATTCCACCACTTGGGAGGCTGTAAACAGGAGGATCACTACAAGTCCGATCTGTGTAGTGAGACCCTATAGACCCTATACTAAATACATAAAAATAAATAAATACATAAAAATTGTGTGGCATCACCTTATATCAAAATTCCCATTCTCTAGGCTTCCATTTCTCCCTTTGTTGTTATTTTCTATTTGTTTGTTTGTTTGTTTGTTTTCTCAGCGTGTTTCCTGTGTGCTGCTCTGTTAGCAGCTTTCCGTCCTGTGCAAAACCTGAGAAGAACAACTTAAAGGCAGAGAAGTTTTTTTTGGCTCAGGGTTTTGGGGAGGTCAGTCCATGTCGGTTGGTTTTATTTTTTTTAGGTATGCAGTTAGGCCGAAAATCCTGTGGGAAGGGAGTGGTGGGAATGAGTTGCTGTGCAGCTCAGAAGCAGAGAGAGAGAACGCATTGCCTGCGGGCTTCCTCCTGCCACTTGTATTGTGTTCTGGGTCCCAGCCTGTTGGATGCTGCTGCCCA
>NW_004524656.1:3461082-3466298 GCF_000260255.1 Octodon degus | reverse complement strand
TGCTGCTTGTAGTCCCTCTGCTCTGGGAGGCTGAGACAGGAGGCTGGCAAGTTTGAACCCAGCCTGGGCAACGGTTTCAAAATGAAGAGTAGAAAGAGAAAGAAAAAGGTCTGGAGATGTAGCTCGGTATAAAGGCCCTAGGTTCAG
This sequence comes from Octodon degus, assembly GCF_000260255.1. Taxonomy (NCBI): domain Eukaryota; kingdom Metazoa; phylum Chordata; class Mammalia; order Rodentia; family Octodontidae; genus Octodon; species Octodon degus. The sequence goes on along the minus strand of NW_004524656.1, from coordinate 3,466,151 downwards.
TTCCTGGTATCACACACGCTGCCCTGCCGGGGTGCTGACTCCAGAAAAGTCAAATGTAGTTCGACTTCAAGCCTGTCACGAAGGAAGGGCTTGCTGGAAAGCTTGGAGGAGGAGCCAGCAGCTCCTTTGCAGTCTGTAGGAAGCCTGTTGGGGGGAATTTGGGCCTTTCGTGCTGTGTCTCCTGTATAGCTTCTGAAGTGTTTGATAATTTGGGTTGGTGGTTAGGTAATGATTTGACAGGGATTTCCTCAAGTGCTTTGAACCTGAAAGCCTTTTTGCCCTTCCTGATAGCCTCCGGGTGTGTTGAGATAAAGCCTCATTGGTTGAGCAAGCCAGTGTTGCCCCAGTCTTCACTTCCTGTTGGGACAGAGCCACAAGGTTGGCTGGAGGTGGGAAGTTGTATACTTTGTTCCTTTCCTAAGCGTTTTCATAGATCTGAAGTGACTCACTTAATAGATCCCCAGGAATCTCCCAGAGTTTACCGAACATCTTACTAGTTTTTCCTTTTATGATTAGTCTCCTGTGAGCCCCACCTGCTAATGCTGGCTCTGGCAACTTTGATGTTCAAACATTTGCCAGCTATCAGTCACGTGTCACTGTTTTCCTGCACACCTGGCCTAGCTGTGGGCCTTTCCTACAGTGCATTAAACTATATAAAGATAAGAGAATGTGCCTCTCCTATGAGCCACCAGAGAGGTGAAACAGGGACAGTTTTCTAACGAGAGGTGTTTTGGGGACCTTGAACTCGATTCTCTCCTCTCCAGTAGCGAGGCTGCTGGTTTCCACAGCTCTTGTGGCTGTGAGCCAGTGGGTCTCCAAGGCTACCACAGAGCTGGAGAGAGGGGACGGGATTAGGCCGAGTAGAAACTTTGCAAAGTTGGATCCTCTTGCCAAGATCCCACCATTGTTCTTGAAAACAATGCTCTTTGGATTTTTGCAAACTTTTATTTAATTTTCAGAATTCTAAAAAAGTTGATTTTGAGAATTTATCCATTTTTTTCTTGCTTTTATCAGTGTGTCAATGAATATTTGATGGTGCCTTTTCTGCCAGTTGAGACATGCTTCCAATTAATATTAACCTTGTAAACTTGATTATGATTTTCCTGCCTACACAAAACAACACTTAACAGTAATGTTCTTAATAGTAACCTTCTCATATGCCCAGCTTTAATATGATCTATGTACGCCAGTGTCTCTTTGATTACTACTTATGCATAGTAGAATATTTATGTCTGCCTAATATACTAGAATATTTTCTTTTTTTAATTATTGTATTTTTATTTTTTAGACTTTATTTTTTTTTGGCAGAACTGGGGGATTGAACTCAAGGCCTTGCGCTTGCCAGGGAAACGCTTATTCTGCCAAGCCATCTCCCTGGCCCTAGAATATTTTCAAACAAATCTCAGATGTCGTGTTTTATCTTTTATCTCTTAATTGAGATGGGCGCTCCCTATGTTGCCCAGGCTAGTTGTGAAATTCTGGGCTTAAGGGCTCCTCTGCCCCCCACCCCCTTCCTGAGTAGCTAGGACTGCAGGCATGCCACTGAACCTAACTTTTTAATTTTATTTATGGTATTCAGTATAAACAACATAAATGTGGATTATTTTTTCCTGAAACTGAGATATTGTTTCAAAGGAGACTGTAGTGCTGGATGCTACAGCCAAGGCTCGGATGCTTCTGAGTTATTGTCCCTGTGTCACCATGTGCCAGGGGAGGCCTTGTACTCCTACCGGTTGTCTCCAGAGGCACCACTGGAGTAGTTCTTTTCAAATTTAGATTGAAATTAAGGGTATCTAGATACTTGTATCAATTTTTTTAATGATCAGAACTGAAAACAAAATAAGAACATGTTCTTGTGAAATCTCAGACCCAGCAAAACTGACCTAAAAGAACATACATAAATAATTCCTGGTTGTTGGTGAAGGAATGAATGCTGGTGCCATGGGCCATTCGTGGTGTTTATCAAAGATAAAAGAGTTGGGGCTGGGGATTTGGCTCAGAAGTAGAATGCTTGCCTCGCAAGCTGGAAGCCCTAGGTTCAGTCCTCAACACTGAAAACAAACAAACAAACAAAAAAATAAAATAAAAGAAGAATTATCCCAGACATTCTTCTAAGATTGCATTTGACAAAGCGTTGTCAGATTCTGAAAAAGGTAATCTATACATATGTGTTCTTTGAAGAGTACTTCTGAAAGCAGCCTAGATGTGTATCAATAGCACTTAAATGGAAAGATATCTAAGATATGAATAGAAACCAGGGGTATTCTACCACTAAGCTACACCCTTTCCCCCTTTTTTCTCTCTTTCTTTCTTTCGTTCTTTGTTTCTATTTGGAGACAACATCCTGATAAGCTGTCTAGCTAGGTTTGAACTTGTGATCTTCCTGCTTCACCCTGAGTAGCTGGGATTACTGGTGCTTGTGCACAGCTGCACGGGACAGGTTGGGATTATGACACATGGCTGAAATAAAACGGGCTTGGGGCCAGGGAGGTGGCTCAGTGGAATAAGCGCTTCCCTGGCAAGCTCAAGAGCCTGAGTTCAATTCCCGGTTCCACCAAACAAACAAACAAACAAACAAAATGACAACAAACCAAAACTGGCTTAGTCAAGATAGGTGTTTAGTTCTTTCCTGAGCACTGCTTGGAGTAGGCAAGCTGGGGACTGGTGAGGTGGGATGTCCATATGCTGGGACCCAGCCTTTCTGTTTGTCTGTTTTGTTTATTGTATTTACTTTCATGTACTCTATCAGTACATGTTGGCAAGGCATAATGATTGCATTCATTACGGGAAGTTAGTACATGTATATAACACACCTTAATTTTTTAAATCTCCCTTCCCCATCTTCCTACCTCCATCTCTTGAAGGGGACCCCGTTGTCTATCTGTTCTCTCATCCTAAGTAATAAGTTCCTCTCTGAGGGTGTGCGCTCAGCCACTGAGTCCTTCATTGCAGTTTGGAAGGAGGACAGACATAAAGGCAAAACAGTTCTTCTGTACCTCACTGACTAGTGCTTAGTCACATGACTGTGCACAGCACAGAAAAGGCAGCTAATTGTAGTATTTTATTCTGCATCGTGGTCAGGGCTTTCTTGTCCCAGAGGAAAGGGATACCTGGTGTGGGGAGTAGCAATACCTGTCCCTGTGTGAACATGCTGTGCGTGAAGGCTCAGAATATTTCTGAAAGAAAGAATCAGAGGCTTATATGCAGCTTATGGTCAGTAGCATGCCAGTGGCTCAATGCTAATATTTTTTTTTGGTGGCAATAAAGTACAGTAACTTCTCGAGAGTACTGTAGGAGTGAACCTCAATTGTCCAGGTTTGGGGGGAACTACCCGCTCGGGCTCCCCTCCTGTCCCTCTCTCGGACAGGAGCTTTCTTTCTCTCAATAAATATATTCTGCTCATAAAAAAAAATTGTCCAGGTTTCATAGGAATTCTCCCACAATGTAGTAAGATGGATACATTTTCAAATTTTTAATGATTGTGGTATTCTGTTGGCTGAGGAGATAGCTCTGTGGCATAAGTGCCTGCCTGGCAAGTGTAGGTCCCGAGTTCTATTCCTGGTACTACAAATAAGGAAAAAAACAAAACAAAACAAAACAAAACAAAAAAAGAATGATTATAGTATTCTGTGATTTTTGCATTTTAGGAATAAAACTGGCCTTGATATACATGCTCAGGTTTCTGAGCCATAGTTATTAAGAACTTTTAATTAATGATGGGCCTGGTTGTCACTGAGAACTCTTTTTTTTTAAGGTATACTTAGAATTGGAAGTAGGGAAAAATGCATATCTGTATATTCACATATGTGCGCACAAAGATTTATGTATGTATTGGGCCACTTAAACTAGTTATCTGTCATAGCTATAGAACGTAATTAATTCAGTGAGGAAATTTATATTTAATAATTTTTGGTGAGAGCTGTCTTTTCATTCATATATAGTAATATGTTCATATGCTTTTAATAGATTTATCATTTTCTGTTGCTCCATACTAAGTATAAGCTAGTAACATGATTTTCAAGGTGTAATTTGGGGAGACATTGTCTATACTTCTCAGCTTGGCTTCTTTGTAATCTATTTTCAACCATTTGTGCAGCAATGACTCCAATGTGTGTACTTGGCTAAATGAATTAGAAACAATTTTTGTATCTATCAGCCTCCTCCTCATGTATTTGTGGGGCATCCATGAGCAGAGGGCATTGAATTGTTCTGTTGCAGTTAAGACAGTTGCTATGTCCTTCATCTTTTGCAGGACATTAATAATTATAATGAGTAGCATACTAGTCAAGGATAATGAAGCCCCACTCACCTGTTCTGGCCGGAGAGCCTAACAGCCAAATAAGCTTAACAGTCATCGGTGTGGTTGTGTCCACTTAGCAGTGTGTGTCTTTTCTGATAGACGTGCAGCATTTGCTTCTAATTCCCTGCCACATATTATTATGAGAGTTGGAGAAATACACTGTCTCGGTGACACTTCTTTTTTTGAGTCCTAGATTCTTTAAAACTCTTAATGAAAGATATGGACTCTCTATCTCTTTGCTCTTTATTATAGACACTAACTTCATACAGAGGGTCAAGAACATGCCAATTGCAACTCAGCATCCTCTGCACATGTATGCCTCATAAATACTCTATGAGGATCAAGCTGATAAACACAAAATTGCTTATAAATACCTATAGTGGTCCCTTACTATCCATGGAGGTCATGTTCTAGACACCCCTGCGATAAGTGAAAATCAGCAAAGTAGTGGCATTATACTTATTTTAGTATTCATACATATTTTAAGGCTTTATAAACCCTTCCCACACTCTTATAAACCTTTCCCACACTTTTAAAAGCACTTCTAATGTTGTTAGACATTTTCTAAACTTTAAACATATATAATTTTAGCAACATGCATACTGTACGATACTGCAAAATTTCATGATGTAGCAAAGAAATCTGTGATAAATAATTTAGATTAATATTTTTTCAAAACTCATGAAACCGTGAATCTGTGAAAGTCAAACCACAAAATAGCGAGGGACAACTGTATATTCAAATTGTCACTGCCCAAAAAGTTAAGAGT
>NW_004524656.1:3444863-3460447 GCF_000260255.1 Octodon degus | reverse complement strand
ATGTTAGATATTCTGCTCTATCAAAGCATATTTATTCCAGCAAGGGATTTTACTCAGAGAGTAGGAAGTAGTATCACTGAGAAGTCCCTTAAGCCTTATGACTTAAAAAAAGAAAAAATATGTGTAGAAAGCCATGTTTTCCCAGTGACTGATCTCATCTGGACTAGTTGGGGGGCTGTGGGATCTGCCCTCCCTCTCCTCAGCCGTGTCCCACAACTCTCTCATCTGTTCTCGTCCTTCCTAGGCACTGGTGTGTCCAGTGCCCCGCACAAGCCCAGGTTCTCCCATCCTACCTTTGTCCTTCCTATCTAATGTCTAGTATCTATGGCAGACCAGCCATCCAGCACAAAACAGCCCAGCCCAGGCTGCCCAGTGAGGATGGTCATTGCAAAAGTATGAATTTGTAGCCATTGTCTCTATTTTGTGTTTCCAGTGGAATTAAGAGGTGTAACTTGTCAGAAGAGTATAAAAATGAGTATAAGAAGTAAAGCCATGCTGTTATATTGAGCTGTAGGGGACTCAGGTCAACAATTTCTGACATTGCCAGTCTAGCGGAAGACCCAATACTGTTATGGACTACTGGACTCTCTTAGAATATTTTGCTGAGTTAACACACCTATAATATTCAAATAACAGAAGTAAACAGTAAAAGGAGATACAGATGAATGTCCATTTTGTATCTGTGTATTCAAAGTGGTTAGGATAGTTATATAGTTACATTCTCTTAATGAATAGAGGGATTTGCTCTAATGGTGTTTGTAAATAGGATATCAAGTCCGCATCTTGTATAGCAATTAACCACTAGGAAGAATGTATGCAATGTGTTAATTATTGAAACTGTCCTACCAATTTGGTTTGAAACTGTCTCATTGCTATTTGTTTCTCAATAAAATTATGGGGAAAAAAAGATAAAAGATGCTCAATAAATGCTTGCAAAAAGAAAAAATAAAGTTTACCTTCAATTTATTACCATTAAAAAAAAAGAGGTGTAACTCGTTTCCTTCTGCAGTTGTGTTGCACAGCTGTCATTTGACACAATTCTTTTTTTTCTTTCTCCTTGGCAGCATCTGCTGGGCAATCACCAGCAGTCTTCTGTCCAGCTCTGGGTCTCCTTTGGCCGAAAGCCCATGCGGGCAGCCCAGTTTGTCACAAGACATCCTATTAATGTAAGTGAGGTCTGCTAGAGGTTGGGAAGAAATCTTACTGACCCCCTCAAAGATTGGGGAATGGGATGGGTGCTGTTGTGTTGGGGTGGATATTTTAGAAAGGGTCCTTGAAGTCCTTTTCCAGAGAAGGCTCTAGGAAGAGCCATTAGTGCTTTGGGCATGTTGTCTGTTATTGCCTATTTCATTGTTTGAAGTGGAATAAGACTGGCAGAGGGATAGTATGAGTCAGTGCCTCACATGACAGGGCTGAAGTGGTAGGAAGCGTGTGACTAAGCACATACTTATTGAGTATCGGCTGTACTGCTTGCAGGTAGCTGGGCTCCAAAAGGGGACAGATTTGGAGACACCTACCTTTGAGAAACAGATTGGAGAGACCAAGAATGGAGCAGAGGAATACACCAAAGTCAGATCTTAAACATGCAGCGTTATAACTCAGAGACTGATAGGAAAGAGCAGTGTAGGGAAAGAATATCAGGGAAGTGACTGTGCGAGGAGGTCCCATGGAGGACCTTGGACTTCACAGGTATTTGGTGGACAGTTAGTGGCTCAGAGGGGAGTGTGATGGAAAACAGTCCTATCAGTTCTTTCCCCTTTCTGTAGGTTCTGCCTTCCTTTAAGTCACTTTAAGGGAAAGAAAAGGAAATGAAATACACAGTAATCTGTATTATATTTTGTACTAAAGAAAAGCTCATTGAGTCAAAGAGGAAGGTATTAATACTCAAAGAGAGGTTTATAGGTCTTTTTTGAAGTTTGGATTCCAGTTTTTTTGTGTGTGTGCCCTGTAAAGGCTCTGGCCCAGCTGTAGAGCAGCCTCAGGTTCTCTGAATGGGAAGTCATCCAAGCTTGTTTGTCAAAGTTGGGGACTTTTCTGTGGGCTTTTGCTCACTTGTGTCACAGGGACATTTGGAAGTCATTGCTTTAATATTTGCAGAATAAATCTATGAGGCATAATCATTTTTTGACTTACGTATTCTTGAATTTTGATTCCACAGGAATATTACATCGCAGATGCCTCGGAGGACCAGGTCTTTGTATGTGTCAGTCACAGTAACAATCGCACCAATTTATATATCTCAGAGGCAGAGGGGCTGAAGTTCTCTCTGTCCTTGGAGAACGTGCTGTATTACAGCCCGGGAGGTGCCGGCAGTGACACACTAGTGAGGTAAGGAGCTTGTGGGCCCCTCCCCAGCCTCCTTAGATCAACATGGCCACCAGACACTTCTAGTTCAGTTTTTTCTGTGTTCATTAATTTGCTGCTATTGTGAGAAAATTCCTGGGAAAGTCAACTTAAAGGAAGATGGTTTGGTTTTAGTACCAGGCATTGAACTCCATGACCTCAAGCTTGCCTGAGAAGGGCTATATCATTGAGCTATATCCCTGGCCAGGATGCGTTGTTTTTTGACTGGTGGTTTCAGAGACTTCAGCGAGTCGGCTGATTGTACTGATTCTGTTCCTGTGGACCTGAGCTGGGGTGGAGCAGCAAGGGAGAAAGGTGTGGTGAAGTGAAACTGCTTACCTGATAGCAACTGCGATATGACACGAGAGGAAGCCATGTCCCCAGTGACTTACTCCCTCCAACCAAGGCCTTCCTCTGCTGCGCTCTCCTCAATGCATTGAGCCACTGATGCGGGCCGTTCCCTCACCATCCAGTCACCTGTGACACTGTTGCGTTGAGAATCAGGCTCTCAATACAGGAGGCTTTTGGGGATCAGTTTTTTGGCATTGCTGGGCATTCAACCCAGGGCCTCATGAAGTGCGTCCCAGCTGGAAACTTCATATTTACACCATAGCACATGTTTTCTGATATCTACTGCACACGGGGACTGCCCTGGGGGCTTTTAGAGCCATGATACCTGACTCGTGTGCCCAGAGATTTCAGTTAAATTAGTTTGAGGCAAAGCTTAGATTTGAAGAGTTTCAAAACCTCCCCAGGTGATCCTTATGTGCAGCCAAGGCTAAAGCCGCTGTTCTAGATGACATTCAGGGTCGCAAATGCTCTGTTAACCACTCCCTTGGGCTGCTCCATTCAGTTATCTGGTTTCTGTGGTCTCTGAGCCAATGAGAAATGGCACTTGGAAAATATCAAGCTAGGGAGACAGAGAGCTGGCACATGTGGCCGTGGAGTCTCGCCTCCAAGTGATGTGGGTTAATTGCCAACATCTCTCCCTTTGTAAAAGATAATTGCAGGGGCCGGGGAGATGGCTCAGTGGAATAAGTGCTTCCCTGGCAAGTGCAAGGACCTGAGTTCAATCCCCGGTTCCGCAAAAAAAAAAAAAAAAAAAAAAAAAAAAGGATAATTGCAAGACCTTGTTTTGTAGGCCAGGCACAGGCACCATGGATCCTTTATCTGTAAATGAAGTGCGTGGAGCAGTTTTGTAGTCCCAGCCAAGCGTGTTCTCTGAGCAGCATAGCTGTCAAAGGGCTGAGTAGGAGTCGGGGTTCAGCAGGGATGAGCAGGTTTCTAAGATCCTTTGAGTGCTATAAGTTGGAATTGTCATCCGATGACTCAGTGTGACTGGCAGGTTCATTTTCTGCTGTTGGAAAGGGTAGTCTGTGTGACACTCTCTGGTCTGGGGTGAGGTCCTGTCTGCAGCCACACTCAGCAGGTCAGAGGACATGTGCCAGCTGCTCACACCCTTCCCCGTGCTGGTCATGCGTCCATTCTGTCCACTGCGTGTTGCTGCTCTGTGCTCAGTAGGATTCTAGATTTAGCAACCAGGTTGTGTAGTTGGCAGTGAGACATCAAAGCTCCTGCTCTGTGGAGCTTGTGTTCTAACTGGAGGGAAACAGAGGCCAGACCAATGTGTGATCCACTGGGCAGAAACATAAAGCCAGACAAGGATGGCGCAAATTACGAGGGTGTGAGCTTATATCGGTAGTTCCAGGAAGGTATGTTTAAGCAGGTTTCTGAGTTATGGGAAGGAGAATGCCAGCCAGGAAAGGAGACACCATGGGGAGAACCCTGCAGGCAGAGGGCCAGCAAGCACAGTGACAGAGCTGGGCCTGCTGGGTTGTGCCTGTGGAGCAGGGCAGAGGCGTGGTGCTCCCAGCCCCTGGAGAGCAGAGAGGAGGAGGTAACAGAACTGCAGAGAACAGGACTCTGGTGGTGTAGGGCTGCCAAGGGCAGGAAAAGAAATTACTGTACTTTTTAAATGAGTGAAATAGATACCATTTGACCTATCTTCTTGATTTTTTTTCTGTTTACAAATTGCATCACATAGGACCGGCCAAATAACTCAATGGATTAAAGCACCTGCAACCATGCGCAGGGGCCAGGGGTTGGATCCTTGGGCCTGCCATGCTGGCCCCGCCCCCAAGGAGCACTGAGACTGGCAATTGAGATTGGGCGTGGCGGTCATGTGCCTGTAATCCCAGCTCTTGGGAGACTGTAAACAGGCAGATCACTAGGAGTCCAATCTAGTAGTGAGACCCTGAACACCCTGTAGACCCTTCCCTAAAATACAAAAAAAAAAAAAAAAAAAACACCCAAAAAACAAAAACAGAAACAAATTGCATCACATAAGGAAAAAGTACAGAAAACATCAGTGGCTATAAGTATTATAAGTAGGGCCCGGGAGATGGCTCAGTAGAATAAGCGCTTGCCTGGCAAACACAAGGGCCTGAGTTCAATCCCTGGTTCCGCCAAAAATAAGTAAATAAAATAAGTATTATAAATAATTCCGAGTGAACAGCTACGTGTCTCATCTTTTTATAGACATTACTCTCAGTGCTCCATGGAAAATCGACTGAAGGAGAGGCAAGGTTAGAATAGGAAGATTTGATCAGTGGAGATTACCAAAGTGTTTTGATTCTAAATAGATTTTCAAACTAGAGCCAGTAGATTTGCTGAAGGACTCGACAATGCATGGGATAAGGTAGCCAGGGAACCCCCACCGGGTTACCTCAGGACAGCTAGGAGAGGAATGTGTCCAGGGGAGAGATATGAATTTGGTTATGGATTTATTAGATGGAGCTATTAGATATCATTGCACTTATTAGAGTTACCTAGTCTCCAGTAGTGTGTTTCTCCTTCCTGTTTCTTCTCCTTCGAAGGTACTGCTGTTTTTCATCCATTTTTTTTTTCCCTCTTCCTAATATAGACTCATGGGTTATTTTTATTTAATATGTTGTAAGCCATTCCTGTCATGGTTCATCTTGTTATTCAGGTTATTCTGGTTTGTTCTGATTTGGTTTCACCTAGCTTCTTCAGGTTGGTTCCCGTGTCTTTTTATTGTTTTTTAAAACATAACTTGTTGAGGTGAAATTCACATAACATCAGCTTAGCTATTTTAAAGCAAACCATTCAGTGGTGTTCAGGACTGTGACCAAGTTGCACAAAGCACCGCTGTCGCAGTCACTTTTTCACTGCTTGGAGTCAGTAGCTGACTTTAGCTCCATTAAAGGAGCAGAGTTTTGTTCTGCCTCAGAGTTCAGAAGTTTCAGTCAGTGGTTGGCTGGCTTAAACACAGAAGCAGTGTGGCAGAGGACCTGGGCAGAAAAAAGGGGCTGGTGTCACTGTAGCCAGGAGGCAGAGATCAAAGGGCCGAGCTGCAAGGGAAACAATCACTTCCAGGTCGGCCCCTAGCACCCTGCCTCTGCCACCCACGCTCCACTGCCCAGTAGCAAGTCAGCTGTTGTATTGCCTGATGGTTCAGCTACCTTCCAAGAGCCTTAGCTTTGAGCCTATGAGGCTCTTTGGGGGAACATTTGAATATAAGCTGTAACAACCACCTTTATCAATTCCAGAATGTTTTCTCCAAAAGAAAATCTCATACTCATTAAACAGGTTTTTTTCCCCCACTGTCCCCTCCCCCCACCCCACAGGCAGCTAGCAATTTAATTTCTTTTATTATCTTTTCTTTCTTTGAAACAGAGTCTCTCTTTGTAATTCAGGCTCACCTTGAAGCTCCCTGTAGTCCTCCCACCTCAGCCTCCTCTGGTGTGGGCCACCACACCCGATTGGCCATCAGTTTAGTGTTTGACTTTGTACATTTTCCTTCCTTGGCTGTTTTATGTAAATGGAATTATGCAATAATATGCAAGTTTCTGTGTCTTTCTGTTTCTTTCATTTAGCATAATATTTGCATGACTCATATGCATGCAGTGTATATCAGTACCTCATTCATTTTTATAAGGGAATACTATTATCTTTACATTTTATAATTAAAATCCATGAACCATTATACTCTGGGTCTTTCACTAACTCTTTTTCCTACTGTCTAGAGCCTCTGGCTATGGAGTAGATAAGTCACAGATTACCAACATTTTCTTCATCTTCTTCATTTGCCGGGTACTTAGATGAATACCTTATGGGAGGGCAGTGGAAGAGCCAGAAGGTGGGGAGAGAGGTTCCCTAGGAAGCAGTGACCCCAGCTAGTGACCACAGGCCCACTACACACATATGCACAGCCTGTTAGGTGATGACGTTTCCTCTCACTCTGCCTGAGTATGCAGTCCGGTTAAGGAATTGAAAATAGAGTCATACAAACAGACCAGCATCCTGCACAGTTTTCTGACTCTCAGATTTTTATCTCAGACTGCAGGGGTTTGGTTGTACTCAAAGGAATGATCTTTTGTCATCTGTCTCTCAGGCTCAGCCAGATGAAACGGGATAAGCGTGAATTAGATGACGTGAGCAGTCTAGTTTAAACCAACTTCTGTGGTCTTTGAAATGAGCTGGAGGAACTGGTTCTAATTTTCTTAGAGAAATGGAGGAAGAACTCTTAATAGGGATTACCCAGGAATTTGTGAGATGTGTGCATAGGAATCTCATGAAATGTTGACGCTAGATGTGGGACATTTTTGAGGCGCCGATGAACTGAGGACATGTCAAGCCCATGAGGGCATCTTACAGAGGAACACGGGCTCTGTGGGTGGGAATGGCTGCCGGTGACTAGATTTGTACTCAGTACGGCTGAAGGGGAACTTGGTAAACTACCTGGCAAATCTTGGCCCAGGGCACTCTGGGAAAAAAAGAAGTGCTCTGCTGAGGATAAGAGGGAAGAAAGGGGATTCTTAAAGTATACTGAGGGAAGGAGACCAGTCAAGGGAGGAAGTAAAAGGATGAGAGGAGAGTAATGTAGGCAGATTGTGAGGTACAAGAAGAGTCTTTGGTTTAGAAGTAAAGGATAAAACTCCAGGAGTATGACCAACTGAAAAAATAGGGCTTATCTAACCAGGAGAAACTCAGGCCTCTCAGATGTGGGGAAGAAGCTGATAAACCTCAGAATGGCAGATCTTGTGATAACAAAAAGGCAGGCATGTTGAGGTAAATAGACAGCAGGCAGGCGAGAGACCCTCAGATACTTCCTCTGGCAACACCTAAAAAATAACTAAGAGAGACCTAAAGAATCTGATGCCAGAGAATTTGGACTCAATTCTGGCGTTTTATTTAGGATTTTGCTCAGTCTGTCATTCCCAAGTGGCTTTGTTGGCGCGGCTGCTTATTTCCTGTTTTCTGCCTCAGAGGTTGTTGTGTGTCTCCCTGTCTGAGGTGGCAGAGCAATCAGCCGGCTCAGGAGATTTGTATGGCTTCTGATGGAAAAAAGCAATTCTCTGCTTCACTGTGTAGGCCAGTGGCTCAGAACCCCGGAAATAAAGGGCAGAGCTCCAATTTTAAGAGCCATGTGGGAACCATGGTTACTATTTCCCAGAAATTTGTTATATTTGTAATGTTTGTACCGTTTTAGTACAAACTCTTTTCCAGTGAAAGCACAGTAGGCCAGTGTAGCAGCTACAGCTGCAGGTCTTGTTCTCTGCTTCCCTGTTCCAAAATACAAGCTCAGGCTTTCTAGAGCTATCCTTGCTCTATGGATTGCGTCTTTGGGAAGCAGTCTTCATGTTGCGGGGCTTCTGTGGACATCTGTATGATGAAGGTGTTTGATAATTAGGGTGTAAGTACTTGTGTAGTAATTGTAATCCTGTGCTATATTTTTCTACAGATTGAGTTGAATTTTAGGCCTCAGCATTGTTATTTGTGTACTGCGAGTCCAGTGTGATATTTCCTCTTTGTCAAGGCTCACAGGAAGAGTTAGGTCAACTTCCATGGTGAAGAAAGAGTTGTGACGCTCTGTCAACTTTTGCACATAACTTTATCATTCTAAACCCCTGGTTAAGAGTTACTCATCAGGAAAGCGTCTTGGCCTTCAAAGTTAAAAGAAAATCACTGTTTTAAAGAGCAGATTATTTATCCATAAAAAGGGACAAAGTATACTGTATGCTACAAGATGGGTGAACCTTGAAAATAATTTAAGTGAAGCAACCGGATATACAAGACCACGTATTATGTGATTCCATTTATATGAAATAGTCAGACTCAGCACACCCATAGCAGTAGAAAGAAGATCAGTGTTTTCTAAGGCCCAGGAAAGGAAGGACAAATGTACAGCGAGTGCCAGTGGTAGGAAAGTTCTAACACTAGAGGAGATGGTGGTTGTGCATCATTGTGAGTGTGCTCACTGCTACTGAAATTTGTACTTCAGGAGGCCAGGAGATGGCTCAATGGAATAAACGCTTCCCTGAAATTTGTACTTCAAAATGGTTAAATTTTATGTTATATATGATCTCTGTAAAAAGCCAAGGAAATTATCATGTTGAGGCTCACAGCTGTTTGTTTTCTCATACTGCAGGTATTTTGCAAATGAGCCGTTTGCAGACTTCCATCGTGTTGAAGGGTTACAAGGGGTCTACATTGCTACTCTGATCAATGGTTCCATGAATGAGGAGAACATGAGATCGGTCATCACCTTTGACAAGGGAGGAACTTGGGAATTTATCCAAGCTCCAGCTTTCACAGAATATGGAGAGAAAATCAATTGTGAGGTATGGATGCTTCAATCTTGTTTGGCTTTCTAATACAAGGAAAGGAGCTTTGATCTGCAGGGGTTTCCTATGGCTAATACTTCCTAGGAACATGGGAGGTCACATAGTCCTCTCATAATATCATGTAAAACAAATGTGGATCTGTATTCCCACCTTTGCTGGCCCCAGACTGTGCACTGAGGCATTGTATAGTGCAGTAGTGAACTCACAGGGCAGCAATGGGATATGTAAACACATGGGCTGTTTTAATGCCTGGGAATGAACCCAGGGCCTTGTACATGCCAAGCATATGTTTTACCATAAGCTACTCTCCCAGCCCCATATTTTAAAGTTTTGAAGGAACTGCCACGATACTAAACATCTGTTAGCTCATGTGAATGTTCAAAGTAGCTAGCGTGAATTAGTTCACAGTTTCCACATCAGGTCATGCTGTTTTTCTTTTGAAGACATTATGTCTTTATTTTTACTATTTTTATTTTTTTAAGGAGAATAACAAAATAATAAAACACATAGAATTTTACTAAACAAGATGATAGGATTCAGCAGTGGTTGCTATATTGTATATTGTTGTCTTCAAATTAGTTGTTCAGATCTGAAGACACTGTATTTTTAGGAAGTTGAATCTTTCAGAAGTTGCTGCAATAGGGGGAAAAAATGAAAGTATGAGGGTGGACTAGCAAATGAGGGTGGTAGCATCCTATCCAATTCCAAAGTTACATCCTATTATCACAAACAGTAATTGTGATTATTTAAAATTCTGGTTGATATATACTGTTGTTTCAAACATGCTAAGTTATTAGGTCATGTATATGTGATAAGTCGGTTGGCCGTATCAATGTAAAGAACATATGTTGCCATTTGTTCCGCTATAAAGCATTACTGAAGCACTAGTTGTGTTTCAAGTCTGTATTATTTGGGAATCTTTTGTATCAGTTGGTATTTCTGTGGCACTAGTTTCGAAATTCTTCTCTGAATGTAACTCAGGATTGTAGGTCTTCCTGCAGATAGGCCTATCTAAAAATACTAAGATTATCAAAATGTATGATTGGTCCTTTAAGTACTCCCGGAACTCTAAATAGCTTATGGATGGTGCCTTTCGCTTTCTGGGCCTTACTTTGTTCCTATTTTGTGTAAGAAGTCTAGGATGTGAACAGAAGAAACTCAGAAAATAAGCCGTTCTCATTTGGGGAGAAACTGTAACATTTTAGTAACTAACCTGTAACATTTAGTTAGGCAATTGGTCTTTAGGATTTTTGAATTTATCAGTGATAGTGACCTTTCTGTATTCTTTACCTGGGGCATTTGGGAAAATTCTTTTGGAGATTCTTGCCCAAGAAGGTACCTCTTGACTTTTCATGCTCCTTTGGTAACAGGTTTACCGCATTGATTCTAATTTTGGAAATCACCAGGCTAAAGAAAGACGTAACTAAATCCAGCTACTTAGCCTGCCTTCCAACAGTATCTTATGACCTCAGCAGTTTAGCTTGACCCTGCTGTAGATGGGCCTTTTGTTAGCCTGCCATGGGAGTCAGAGCTTGGTTAAATACAATTAATCATATGGTTTAGTCTTTTATTTCCTGGACTGATCAGTTCGTGAACTGCAGGATAATTAATAAGCCTTTACTTTGTACTTTTGAATTTAGGTGGTGTGTTAGATTCCCATCAGTGGGACAAAATACCAAAGAAAGATTGATTTATAAGGTATAGGAATTTATTTTGGCTCATGGTTGCTTGGCCCCCTTTGGGCCTGTGACAAAACAGTATCATGGTTGAAGAGTACTGAGAGGAGCAAAGCTGCTGACATCATGGCAGCTGGGAAGCAGAGAAAACAGAAGGGGTGGAGTCCCCCTGACCCCTTCAAGGACACATCCCAATGCTATGACTTCTTTACACTAGGTTCTACTACCTATTTGTACCATAGCCTGTCAACCAAGGTTTTAGCACATAGTCCTTAGGAAACAGTTCAGCTTCAAAGTATAACAAACTGAAAAGAATTTATAGGGATGGCTAAAATCTGACCGAAGATACAGAAATGCCTTCATGAACAGACTTCTGGGCCAATAAGCATGAATGAAAAGAGGAGAGGGGGCAAGTAAAAAGTTCTTTGAGATTCAGTCTAATTTTTTCCAATTTTCATTAGCCAAACCAGGAAGCTAGCAAGGTAGATATTTGCTATAAAGTAAATCCGACCTTGTTCTGGTTTTTAATCTTTGCCACAAAGACATGCAAACATTCTGTGAGAATTCTGGGTGAGTCTTAATGACCTTGAGCTACCACTTTCTGGTTGAGAGAATCAGACGTGAGCATGTATCAGGTTAGCATGTATCAAAATGCTAGCCTCTGGGCTGGTGAGATAGATCAGTGGACTAAAGTGCCTGGCAAGCTTAGGCAAATGGAGGGACCACGGTTCAATCCCCGACACTGCATGATGTGCCAGCCCTGACACCAGGGCAGGCTGAGCCAGCCACAGTCCAGGTGTAGTAGTGCTGGGGAGGCTGAAAACAGGGGGATCCCCATGAGTCCTAGCTGCATAGTGAGACCTTGCAACAACCAAAAAGTGCTATCCTGGTGATTTGCAGAGAACTGTTAAAATCTAGATGTAACTAATTGGAGGTCAGCTTAAATAACTTGGCCCCTTGCTCCATACCACCACATGTTTGTGTAAAATGTAGAACACTCCTTTAAACATTTAATGTGACTGCTGTGGTGTTCATATCTTCTGACAGAATTGCTGGAATTGTATTGGGTACACATGTCTACTGATTTAGAAAATATCATGACATCATTTCATTTCTCTTTAGCTTTAAGTCCCTGGAGAGGATATCTGGGTGTTGGGGTGAGGGGACCCTTTTCTATCTGCTTGAGTTGACATTGATTTATAATTGTTATTCCTTCAGAGTCCTAGGAGTTTTAAAGATATTTTTCCTCTTCTCTTCAGTGATAGACACTTACGGGGTTCAGATGATCCACTCCATCTGGTTAGTACAGTGTGGAGACAGCTAGGCTGAGAGTCTGGTTTTCTCTGGGCCAGGCCTCCTTGTTCTGGGTCAAACTATGAGGTCCTCACGCAGGATGCTGGAATTGAGGAGACCTGTACATTGGGGTGCATGCTGATGTTGTCTGGCCTTTGCTTTGGGTAGCTTTCCCAGGGCTGTTCCCTGCACCTGGCCCAGCGTCTGAGTCAGCTGCTCAACCTCCAGCTGCGGAGGATGCCCATCTTGTCCAAGGAGTCAGCCCCTGGGCTCATCATTGCCACAGGTAAGTGCACTCAGCCTTTGCCTCAGGGGGGCTTCGGTGGTCTCCTGTGTAGCCAGCTAAAGCATGCTCGCACACATTTCTGGCAGCGACCACTCTTTGTGGTTTTAGGACACTCTTAGTTGCCAGATACTATTCAGAATTTCTGGTTGGACAAGGTGATTCTCTGACATAGTCTTGACATGAAAAATAACCCTTCTACTTTCATTTTAGGCTCAGTGGGAAAAAACCTGGCAAGCAAGACCAACGTGTACATCTCTAGCAGTGCGGGAGCCAGGTGGCGAGAGGTCAGCCCCCTACCCCTTGCAGCTTGTCTGTGAGAGTGTGCATTGTGGCCCAGTGTGTCAGGGACACACGGGTTCCTGGTGGAGGCCTGTGATGCTCGGGAGGGCTATAATACAATGAGGGACCCAAAGCCACAGGTGAAAGCCAGCTGTCCTGATTTGTATTTATACCTTATAGTGTGGATGTGATTCTGCCAAAATGTTGCTTTAAACAAAACCAGACCTTTTTGCTTTTTAAAAAATAACTGTGAATTTGACCAGATTGTCATGCGTATGCTCCCCCATGAGGGCAAAGCCCATGCTTGTTTTGCTTACATTTGTAACCTCGGGGCCTACCAGTACTTGGCATATAGCAAACGCTGCATAAACAGTTGGCGAGTATGTCAGTGGATGTAATGGAGCTGTAGTGGCACTGGGTCTGAAAGTGGTTATTTTTCCTCTTTGTCTGCAAGCTGTTGAAGCTTGAGGCCTACCGCAAGGGCTCTATCTTCCCACTCAGTGCTGTGGAAGCATGCTGCTCTGCTGTCCAGCTCTGTAACTGGTTTCCACCCTTGAGCGCCAGTTGGGCCTATCTATGCAGAAGGCGCAGTGACTTCTCCGGCCTTGAGATGTTCATTCAGCCTTGGACATTGGCGAATTCCCGGACTTGGAGAGCTGCTTATCAGTAGACTATCTTAATTTATATAGCTGAAGGTGCATCGGTTCGCATCCTGCAGGGGTTACTTTTAGCGGTGACCCCAAGGATGCTGGGGACCCATTGCTTAACGCTCAGCGGGGCACTGGGTGGGAAGTTGCTGGGCAGAATGTCAGATGTGGTATGGAGGTCTCAGGAGGCACTGGACATGGCCTTCGTCCTCGTGGTGCTCCTTTCCAGGGATGTGGTGCGCACATCTGCATATTTAGGTCTGTACTTTGTAAAGCAGTCTCAATCCCCAGCATTTGTTTGGTTCTCTGCAGCTACAGAGCCTGCTACACATCTTATCTCATGAGTGACAGGGCTTACATCTCTCCATATGAGAGGTGTGAGACTCAGAGACTGTGTGTGCGTGCGTGCGTGTGTGTGTGTGTGTGTGTGTGTGTGTGTGTGTGTGTATACCATACACATAATGGGGGAGAACATAACATATTCAGGTAAAGGAGTTAGATAAGGCAAGAAGAGTCAAAAAGTTTAAGCAGTTTGGAATTTTCTGGCCCACTCTGTCCTCCTCCTGGGATCAGTGAAGCAGCTGCTTTCCTAGTCTGCAGAGCTGCGCTTCGCTTTTGGGTGGGGGTGGAGTTCTCTTCTCTGCGAATCGGCCTGCGGTTTGTTTCTACCTTCTGCTAGTGGTGTAATCTGGGATTTGAACATCTGCAAATGATTTCCTTCTGGGTAGAAAGCTGTGTCCTGTTCTCCTCTGGTGAAGTGGTGTCGGCTGGCTGTTGCTGGTGCAGCTGTCAGTGCCCCCTCCCCAGCATGCTCACTGCCTGCCTGGCAGCAGCCGGTGCACCGGGACCTTGTTTGGGGAGCTGGCGAGAGAAGCCAAAGGTTGCGAGTGTCTGGGAAGGAACATCTGAGGTCGTGGAGGCACAGCTGGGGCATGGCACAGGCTTGGAGATAGGGGAGGAGGAAGTGAGACTGCCTGGATAGAAGGCCACTTGCAACACTGATGACCATGCCGCTGATGTGCCCGTGTCTGCTAATTAGTTGTGCAAATTCTGACTCTCAGAACTCCTTTCTTAGATGATTTTAAGTTTATTAAGGTACATGGAAGTGCACTAAACTGTACAGCTTTAGAGTTTTATAGGAGTAGACTCATAGTATATGCCTCTTATGCCTGGCTTCTGGCATATATCAGGATGACTGTAAGTTCAGGCTAGGTTCAAACATGGGATCTGTCTGCCTCAGTCTCATAGAGTGCTAGGAGTCCAGGTGTGTAGCACATCTGGATTCTCGGAAGTTAAACCAACCTTCAATTACTGTGATAAACTCTACTTGTTCATGATATGCCTTTTTATAAGTGGCTAGGTCGGATTTACTAAAATTTATTAAGGGTTTTAGATTGTTTTGTGAGAGAGATAGGTCTATAATTTTCTTTTTTTTTTGTAATGTCTTTATCAAGGTCATTAGGATTTGGGTAGGGTCATTGTCTTAGTTACTTTTTACTTGTTGCTGGGACAAATACCCGACACTCAAAATGAAGGAAGGAAAGGTTTATTTAGCTCACAGTTACTGGAGGGTTCAGTCCATATTCCGCTTACTCCAAGGCAAACAACAGCAGTTCATGCGGCAGAGAACAATGAAGAGCAGAGGAGGAGCAGCAGCTGCAGCGGCGTCCATCAAGCCTCTCTCTTCCTTCTGCTCTGCGCTGACTGTGAAGACCAGCGCTCCGAACTCCTCCAAAGTGGCCCGGCTGCCAAGATCAAGCTCCTCCAAAGACTGAGCCTTCTCCATGGGAGCAGGGCAGGACGGCAGGAAACCAGGCAGGGCAGCTTCCTGCCTTTCTCAATTCCTGGGCCCTGCCCACCTGCTGAGCTAGGCCCCCATGCTGAGATCTGCAGCAGCTGATTCAGCCAAGTTGACACAATATATCAACTAACACAGTCATGAAACAAGAGATTAATGATCGTTCTCTATTTTCTGACAAAGTTTATATTCAGATTGGTGTTAGTTTCTTCTTGTGTAATTTACCAGGGAAGTCTTTAGGCCTAGGGCTCATGCTTGAGGCCTTCCTGCCTCCTCCTCTCAGAGTGCTGAGGTAGCAGGCATGCTCCATCACTTCCGGCTTCTCTACTTCCTTAATGTTTGTAGGAGCTTGGGTGAGAATTGCATTCCTGATACTGAAGATTTGCATGTTTTATTTTCTTTTCAGTTTCAGATTTGTCAGTATTACTGATCTTATCAAAGAACCTGATGTTGACTCTCATTTTATTTATTGTCTCTCTTTTGTTGACTCGGTATCTTTATTATTATTTTCTTTGTTAAGGTCAAACCTTAGGTCACCAGGTTTTTTTCATCTTCTTTTCTATCATAGATATAACATAAATAATAAGTATAATATACATATTATAATATAGATAT
>NW_004524656.1:3422284-3444763 GCF_000260255.1 Octodon degus | reverse complement strand
AAAAAAAAAAAAAGAAAAGAAAGAAATATAAAGCTAATAAATGTAATATATTTAATGTTACTAGATTTTCTTTAGATACTGCCCTTGCTGTAGATCTCATATTTAGAAATGTAATGTTTTTATTGTTTTTAAAGTTAACCTTTTATAGCCCCTTTTAAAAATCGAGATGTGGTTCAAGTATCAAAATACTGACCATTTGAAAGTAGGTCAAGGCTCCTTAGTGGAGTCCCAGGATTCCACAACCATCACTGCGATTTCATTTCAGGTCATTTGCAATACTCCAGTGTGCCTCTTGATTTTTGTCTTTCACTGAAAGGTTGAAGACACATTTTATGAGGTTCCATAGATATTTCCATTTCTGCTTTGGTTTCCTCTGGCCTGAGCATACGCTTTGTATGATTGTGACTTCTATGGTAGGCGCTTATTTTGTGCTCCACATGGTGGCCTGCAATGGGACCACACATGCCACAAAGGAAGTGTGTTCTGCTGTTGTTTCATCAAGTGTGCATTGGGTGTTAAGTACACAAAAATAGTTGATCCTGTTATGTAGCTCTGTGTTTGTTCTGATTTCTGGGGGAAGGATCAGCTTCTCTAAATTGCTAATAGACAGATGGTGAGATCTCCTGATTTAATTATGGTATTGTCTATTTTTTGTTTAAATCCTGTTAATTTTTGTTACATATTTGGAGTCTTTATTATTAAGTGTATTCACATTTTTGAGGGGGCAGTATTGGGGATTGCACCCAGGACCTTTGCACTGAGCTATGTACTCCTACCTGTGTTTGTTTTTCTTCTATGTATTTGTGGAAACAGGGTCTTGCTATGTTGCCTCGACTGCATAAACTTGGTCATCCTCCCACTTTAGCCCTCCTCGTGGCTAAGATCATGAACATGTGTCCCATGCCAACTTCACACTTAGGAGTCTCTTTTCTGATGAATTTTCTTTTTCATTGTTATAAAGTATCTCCCTTTACCTCTGGTCTTACACTTTACCTCACCTTCTATTTTCCATGATGCTGAAATAGTTTCCCCAGATTTCTTGCACTGTTTGTGATACTTTTTCCTATTTATTTATTTTCTACTTTGTTTTTGTATTGAAAATCATTTATATATGCAATATAGAGTAAGGTCTTTGTTGCTTTTTTTATTCATTCTGTTAAGCGCTGCTTTTTAACAGAAGTTACACCTTCAAATTTTAAGATAGTGATTGATACAGTTGAATTTCAATTCAATATTTTGCTACTTCCTTTCTTTTCATTTTTAGTTTCTCTACCCCTTCTCTCTTCTCTACCTGCCTTTTTCTGTTTTTACACTTTTATTTAGCTGTTTCTTTATTATTTCTCTGTGTTTTTTCACTGGTTGTTCTAAAGATAAAAAAGATGCCTATTTAATCTTTCATATTTTCCTTGAGTTTGTATCATACTTAATATAAAATTTAGAGACTTTGCAACAGTGTAAGGCCTTTTGTCCTCCCTTCTTTATGTTATTGCCATAATGGACCACATCAACGTACATTGAAAACTCTCAAGATAAAGTTTGTTATTGTTTTAAGTCTTCATATGAATTTTAAAGAACATAAGAATAAAATAGCAGTCCTACGTTTTTACCCAGCTAAAAGCCATTTCTTGGCTTACCTTCATTTCTGGAGATCGATTTACCCCTGGGAAAGTTCCTGACAGCCTGAAGCAATTCCTTTAGCATTTCTTGTTGTGCAGTCTACTGCCTATGAATTCTTTTGGTTTTCCTTCACTTGAGAACCACTTTATTTCATCTATTTCCCCAAAGATTATGTGTGTTATATAAGTTAACAATAACCTGAGTTGACATTACTTTATTTATTTTTTATATACTTGTAGAGGAGAGAGGAGAGAGGGGAGAGGGGAGAGGGGAGAGGAGAGATCGTTCAAGGTCTTACCACACAGCTCAGACTCATAGTGAGCTTCCTGTTTTCAGCCTCCCCAGCCCTGAGACTTCAGGTGTGCACTACCACGCCCAGTCTTGGTGGCCTGCTCAGCATGCCCGGGGGTGGGACTGGCATGACATGTGGTGCTGGGGATCAAACCCTGATCCCTGTGCTTGCCTAAGCAGGCGCTTAGTCCGGTGAGCTATCACACCAGCCTGACAGTACTTTAAAGACCATCTGCTGTCTTGTTTTCCTGGAGTTTTGTTGAAAAAACCCACAGTCATTTCAGTTATCATGTGTGCAGATGTCATGCCACATTTATACATGCATGCACTTTCCATGTGTGCAGGTAACCTTCTATGTTCTCTAAATTCTTTTGAAATGTTTTCCTCTGTTTGTCTGCAGTTTTTGTTATGATGTATCGTGAGAGATTTTCTTTGAGTTTGTCTTCTTTTTGGGTAATGATCTTAAATGTGAAGATTTATAACTTTCACCAATTTGGGGATATTTTCAGCCATTATTTCTTCAAAGACTTTTTCTCTCCAAGTCCTCTTCTGAGACCTTTAGCTATTATCTCACAGATCTTTGGTGAGCCTTTTTGTTTCTTTTTGTATTTTCTCTAGAATGAGTATACAGATGTATATCTTCAAGTTCATTAATTCTTCTGATATTTCCAGTCTGATATCAACCCTCTCATTGTATATCTTATTTCAGATACTGGATTTTTATTTTTATTTATTTTTATTTATAGGAAAGATGGCTTTAATCATGCTTGTTACTTGATGCAGAATTTGTAAACAAAAATAAAAAAGATACTGGATTTTTATATTAATGAAGTTTCTATTTAGTTTTTAAACATACTTTCCACGTCTCTGGGGAAGAATTTTACCTTTTGTTTATTTCACATGTGTTTTCCTGTACCTTGTGGAATATGCTTATAAAAGCTTTGTAAAAATTCCTGTAGATAGATCATTCTGGGATTGACTCTTGTTGATTTTCTTTTCCCTTGAGAATTAGACTGTTTTATGGATATGTTTATATGTTGAGAAATTTGAATTTCTTTTCTGGACATGTGAATAAAATGCCTGAAATTAAATCTTGTGCAGAAGGTTTATATTTTTGTTTCAGTGTGCAATCAGCTTTTTAGGGTATGCTCGTAAGCTCTGTCTTGCTTTCTGTAGCTCAAATGCCAGCTTGCTGTGCCGAGCCTTGGCTCTACTGGGTTAGATCTGTTTCCTACAGTAGTGGCTTAGGGCTTAGGCTGAGACTTACGTAAGTTCAAGACAGAATTGGGAGATTTACTGTGTAGACAGCCTTCCCTGGGGGTTCCTTTCACATCATCCTCAGCCTACGAGGGCTCTTTGCCTGGCACCCTTGGTAGAAACACTTTCTACTGAACTTTGAGTTCTCTGGCTTGCACTGAGGCACTCAGTGGCTGGGGTTTTCCTGCTAGACAATGCAGCACGAGGCCACACACGGTGGGTAGATTCTACATGCTGTAAACCCCCTGCACAGGCTGCCTGTTCTTGTTTACTGTGCCAGAACCTCCTGCAAGTGGCTATTCTGTCTTCATTATTCTCTCTCTGAATTTTGTCCAAAGTTCTTAGTTGTGTTTTGTAGGAGTGGTGGGCTATAGGGGGCTTATACTATCAGAGTAGAACTGCAACACCAAGGGTTAAATTTTTTCCGGGCTTGGCCTGGAACTCAGGGCCTCATACAAGTGCTATGTCAATAAGCTTCCCCCCACCCCAGTGCCATTTATTTTAAGTTTTAATCGCTAGTTGGTGAAAGTGAGAGATTTGTTTTTGAGTCCCACCTTTGCTGTTTGTATTCTGCCTTATTTCTTTGTTTGGGGAAAAAACGGATATGAGAACTGCCCTGCGTGTTCGTAGGGTTGCATGGGGCACAATGAAATGTGTTTGCCAAACTGAAAAGTTGCATTTAAGTGGTTGACATTGCCGCTGTGTACGTGCGCATGTACTGTGTGTCTGTGGGCACCTGTGTGTGTGTGTGTGCGTGTGTGTGCGTGTGTGTGTGCTTACGGTACGCGCACAGCTTTGCGTGCTTCCTGCACAGCAGTGACATCATGGCTCCTTCCTCCTCAGGCACTTCCTGGACCTCACTACTACACATGGGGAGACCACGGTGGCGTCATCGTGGCCATCGCCCAGGGCATGGAGACCAATGAGCTGAAGTAAGTGTGTCTGCTCAGCCTTTGTTTTAACGTCAAACTGTTCTTCCAGAGATTCACATCTGTGGGGATAGGTGGTGATCGCTACAGCTACAGGTGGTTGGCAGCAAAATTCGGGATCTATGGAAGTTACAGAAACTCATCTTATTAGAAAATGTGCACAATAGGGCAGGGAGATGGCTCAGTGGAATGAGCGCTTACCCTGCCTAGCGCAAGGGTCTGAGTCCAATCCCCGGTTCCGCAAAAAAAAAAAAAATGTGCACAATAATCTGCCCTTTTTATCTCAGAAGGGTATTGTGAGAAATGTGAAATAATTTTATTAATCTGAAAGAGTATAACTCTGTAAATATAGAGTATTGACAATGATTAAAAATGATAGACTAGAAACTCCTTTATTTGTCTTTCCTTGCTTTGGATAAGTGGCATACTGTACATAGAGATTTCCTCATAGAGTAATAACAAATAACCATAAAAATAATAAGAGAAATAATAATTACAGAAAGCATATAACCTGGTAGCCAGTCAACTTTTGCTATGCTGTCCTTGATGTGGGGGGTTCTCATGTATAGAGCTTGAAGGGACATCGAAGTCAACTGCTTCATTTTACAGATGAAGAAACTGAAGTTGAACAAGGTAAAATGACTTCACCAAGGTCATCGTACTTGTTAGGGACAGAGTCATTATTAACACTTAAATCTTTAGTTAATATACTGTATTCTTTGTGGTATATTGTGCTGAAAAACAAAGACGTAGAGAGTTGGTAACTGGCATTCCTGGAGGTGCTGATTTTATCAGAACCAGTTCTTTGATTGCTTTCTTGAAGTTACTGAACAGTTGATGTTTGTCAGGGAAGGGGGCCCTCATTTCTCTCCATTTTTGAACTGAGCCTTTTAGATGGATTACAGTACTGAGGGAGGCAGAGCAGGCTTCTCTCGTCATCTCATTTAGAGCAAAATAGAACATTTTCTTTTCCTTCCCTTCTTTTAGGATCAGAGCCAGCAGCAAGAGAAGGGTGGGCAGTTTGAAAAAGACATCTTAGCAGCTGGTTTCCTCTCGTGGTTAATTTGCCACGTGCGGAGCAGCCCAGCTTCCAGAAAGCTAGGGGAAGTGAAGCCCTGGCACTTGGCCTCCTACCTGATGGTTCTCTCTTCTGTGAGCACTGGTCAGTTGCTTCTGTAGAGCCGAGAGTTGGAGCACCCTGCATCTGTGTTTGGATTGACGCTTAATCAGATGATGGCTGCCATGGAGCTGACAGTCCCAGAGGGCGGTGCTCCCCACAGTCATGCTGGTGTGTGTGTGTATCTGTTAATATCATTCACATCTCACACATTTAGCCAGCGCTGCTTATGGAAGGCACTGGCATCTAAAGAGCTCTGGATGTCTCTCTGCCTTAAAGCATTCTCTTCCACCCTCCGTTGTAAAACAGGCAAGGGGATAATTGTGTTTAGTACGCTTCTCTGAGGAGTCATGCAGGGACAGAGTGTGGTTTCCTAGGAATACATTGCATTCTTTATATGACTTTTGGAGTTCAGAGTTAATTCTCAATTTTCTTTGTTTAACTTCTGCACATATTACATTTGCATTCCAAGCTGGCTCCTCTGAAGGAGTTCGTGTGATTCTAGTCCTCTTACACCATCTGTCGGTGCATATGGGCTCCGGGAACGCAGCGTCATTCTACACTAGCTGGAGCAAAACATGACCAGGAAAATAAACCTGCTGCCAGGAAATCATAATGTCCTCCCCAGACATTTCATAATGATTTTGGGGCTGTAGACTTTGGAGATTATGAACCTGGTGGCATCCTTCTATTTGGATGGGTCACCTGGAGGTATCTCTAATGTGTGATTCAAATGATGCATTTACAAATATGACAATATAAACAGGCCTCCTTTGATAGGTACATGTGTGTCCCAACTATTCCCCTGAGCTTGGCCCAAATCTACATAGCCACCTGGCATGTTCTGAGCGTGTTGCTCACAGACGTGTTTTACTTCTCCTCCTGCTGCTCTGACAAGCTGGAGATAATAGTGAAGTTAGTTCATAGTCTGAGACCACAGGGGCAGTTTGCTGTGATGCCCAACCATCAGTGAGGCTGCTTCTGACAAGCACGGTTTGTGCTCTGGTCTAGTGTTTCAGGTTCCTTCTGCCTGTCCTCTCCAACCATGATGATCTCTATCCTTCCAGCCTCATGGCATTTATTGGCTGTCTCATTAATCAGGCATTGATTATATTCTGACCGCTTTAGAGCCACCTTCTCATTCTGCACTTGAATTCTTCAACTCATTAGAAAGGCCTTTGTAGACAAGACTTTCTATTCTCTGCAGGATAGCTGGCACTTAGCAAATATTTGATTGATCAATAAACAGGTCATGCATACTTAGTTTTCCAAGATTGCCTTTATTTTTTTTTCTTTCACTTTTAAAAAAAAAAATCTTTTGCTCTTCTATAAACCTAGCATGGATCTGGGTCTGGTGACATTTGTACAACCCCAAGAGGGATCATTGCTGTTGTGTTTGGTGTACATGACAACCTATGGGCACAGTGGGCGCTCCCTGCATGTATAAAACCTGGTGATACCAAGAGGCTCCAGCGATCATCCAGCCCACCTTCAGATGACAAGGAAATAATGTGATTTGTCAGGTGTTAGTGCCTGTGCTGGAACATGAGCGTATTTCTGTTAGGAGTCCTTTTAGGCCCATTACACAAACATGCGTTAAACATCGACGATGCACCAGATGTTGTGCTAGATGCTGGGGACCCCAAGGTGAGTCCAGCAGCAGGTAGGAGCTGTCTGTACCCACAATGGCTTAGAGAGATTTTCTAGTCAATTAGAGCCAGAGGTGTGGAGGAGGGGCTTGTTTTGATGGGTAACATTCTGGCCTGATACCTATTTTTAGGGAGGAAAGCTGAGTAGAAGAGTGCTAGTCATTCCAGTAAGAGGTCCTAGCTCAGCAGTGGGAATTGCTCACAGAAAGAGTTGGACTTTTTTAACTTTTTTTCATTTGGTTGTTCATTTAAATTACTCATTTCTTTCTCACAGATAACCAAGTCCGCTGTTGTTTGTTGCAGCTTCTGCCTTCATGCGGCACTGAGACTGTTACCTTTGTTTTTATTAATTGCAATTGAGAGCAAGAAGTGGAATGCTTTGTTTTGCAGTTGTGTCTACAGGTCTGATATGAGCCAGTAGGAACCTGTGCTGGGGATTCTCTTGTGTATCCACGTGGCCCATGGTTACCAGGCACCCGCCCAGGGGATAGATTGGAGTGGTTTCATGTATAATCAGCGTCCTTTCGAGAAGAGGCTGTTGTGTTTTTGTGCCCTGACTGAAAAAGATCCAAACACAAGCTTGTCAGCTTGATCATGAGGGATGAGATCAATTTCCTTTTCTTCTTGGCAGTGTGCCTGACGGCATGATGATATTATTGATAGTTGCTAATATTTTGGATTTGCCTGAATGCATCTTTTCTCTGAGGAGATTTCCAGTTTCATAGGGATTCCCTGTGGCCGTCCTGAAAAGCCCCTCAAAGGCTACATGCAACTCAGCAGCTGTCTTTTCTGGATCTGAGTTCTGGAAGTAGCTCCACAGTTCCAGGATGTGAAGGTTCCAGTTAACCTCTTTGCCAGATCCAGCACCCAAAGTTGTGGAGCAGTAATCCAGGATGGTTTCTGAGAAAGCTGTTCTGCTTCATTCTGACCCCATGGCATTTCTCCTCCCCCTGGAGATGTACAGGGACAGAGAATCTCATCACCTTTTGACCTCAGTTTAACAAGTTGAGAGGAACAGTGGAGTGGAAAACTCTCACAGATTTAGGTCACTTAAATATATTTAGCTGTGACATTGCGTGGAGCACAGGGTACAGTGGGAGCCCCAGTGTGTGAAACACTTTCCCTTCACTGGGACAAAATACCCTGCACCAGAAACTTTTAGGAGGAGAGGTTTTTGTTCTGGATAATGGTTTCAGAGGTGTAGTCCATGGCTGGCTGGCTACAAGGCAGGAACAGCATGGCAGAAGGGCCTGGTAGAAGAAATTCATGGTAGCCAAGCAGAGAGACAGGAGGAGCCAGTGACAAGAAGAGACCTGCCCAGGCCATATCCCCAGTGATCTGCCTCTTCTGATCAGACTGAACCTCCTCACACCCCCCTGATGAGTATAGCACCCCCAGTGATCCAGTCACTTTCCAAAAGTCCTGCCTATGAACACAGGGGCGTTCTGGGGAACATTCTGCATCTGAGCCTTAACACCCAGTGCAGACTAAGTGGTGCTGCCTAATGGGTGGGGGAGGATTCCTGAAGGGAAGAACTGCAATTTGAGGATAAAAAATGAGGTTCCGTTATTTCCAGATTAGTGGGAACTTGAGCAGAAGTGGTGGTGCGAGTCATTGCACAGCATAGGGCTCTCTGGAGTAGGGGGATGCAAACTGTGAGTTGGGTGGTGAGCAGTGAGGCTGAAGGCAGGGATCTAGGTAGGTGTGAGGCACTGGGGCCTTCACTGTGCCTTACACGGAGACTAAACTTTACTTTTGAGGTAAGAGGGTCCTTTGAGAGTTTCAAAGGGGAAATGACTTGGTTATAGTTGCATTACCAAAAGATAGCTCTGGCAGAGACTATGGTAATGGATTGAAGAGGGGCAAGGCTGGAAATGGGAGCTGATGCTGGGGCAGGTTTGAGGAATTCCTGTATAGGATATACATCACTGGCCTGGGGCAGAAGGATCGGTGACTGTACCACTCTCACCAAAACAGGAAAGGAGGAGGTGTGCCAGGCCATGGCAGGAAGGCAGCTTAGGACAAGTTGGATCAAAGTGGCTGCCATGTGCTGCAGGGAAGATGTCCAATAACAGTGACCTGGATGTATGATGTCATGTGGGTCAGCCTTCTGTCACCTGTGATAAGAGGATTGCCTCGGTCTTGCTTGAACAATTCTAGTAATGGGGAATTTTAGATGAAAATGTGCTTCTGCTTCCATTTCACTTTGAGACAGGTCATTTATTTGTTCATTCCTTCATTTATGAGTGAAACTTTTCTGATCAGACCGATCCCAAATTTTCTGTACTCCAATTTCTGTTCAGGGGGCTTAAGTCTGCTCCCTGGAGGCAGACAGAAGGTGCTTCATCTTGTCAGAAAGCCTTTCAGACAATTAACTCTATCCTTATCCTTTGGAGTATCTACTACTTCCAGTGAAAATGTCCCCAGTGCCCTTCCTCCTGTGCCCCAGGGTCCTGAATCTCTACCTTCTAGGTTCTGCCACAGGTCTGCCTTATTGATGTCTTAAAATGTCAGTCCCAGACCTGAACCAATAACCCAAAGCATGCAGGAGGCAACCTATGTTATTCTCCGTTGTGACTTGTGTACGAGACCCTGTGTGTTCCCAGCACTCACTTCCTTTTATTCCTAAGAGCTCTCAAAGTGCCTGCTCGAGTCCATTCTCAAAGCCAGCTTTTCTTTAGGTAAATAAAATCAATTTTCCTCCTCTGGACTTTGAGATCTTTGCTCTTCAGGACTGTATTGAGGTTATTAAAAGGAACTCAGATTCAGGCATGATGGTGCAGGCCTGTAATCTCAGGACTTTGGGAGATTGGGGCCAGAAGATTGCAAGTTTGAGCTCAGCTTGGGTGATTTAGCAAGACAATGTCACAAAACACAACATATGAAATGGCTGGGATTGTAGCTCAGTAGGAAGCCCCTAGATTTCATCCTTGATAGTGTACTCCCCCAAGGATTCTAATGGTTGTATCTTTATGCTTTTCTGTTCTCTAGAATTTATTTTGTACTCATTCTCTTTTAACTGTTCTCTTCTTGTCTTTGCCCTTGTCCAGCATGAAGATACTGTTTTTGTATAAAATCAAATAGAAATTATTTTTCCCCTATCATCACCTAGACAATTAGCCATCAGAATAATGGTTATATTCCTTTTTCAATCTTTTATAGGCTTTTTAGTTAACTTTTTATTTAACTAGCACACCATTCCATTGACCCACCAATCTTTAGTAATTTGAAACAGTCCTTGAGAATTCTTGACTCTGATTTATCTGGCTACTCTTCCAGCAGATTCCTAGCTATAAAATTTACAGTTAGAATGAACTGGAAGATCATTGCTGCTCTGTAATTTTTTGTTCTTGGTTATATGACTCTTATTTATTTTTATTTTTGTATTGGGAATCGAACTCAGGACCTTGTGCTTGCCAGGCAGGCACTGTGCCACTGAGCTATATCCCCAGCCAACTATTATCTTGAATATGGTTTTAAAAATTTTTTTGAGGTTGTCAATGATCTTTCTGTGTAGCCACATGATACTGTTATAAGTTAAGTGCCTACCACAGCTATTTCCTTTTAAATATCTGTGGTTAGGTTTTATTATTTTGTACTACTAGTATCTGACCTCCTAGTCTCTTGAGAGTTTTTGCTCATGGGATTTTTATCTGTGTTTTGAACTCAACAGTTTGAATTCTCCATTGCTTAGGAGTATGGCCATGTAGGTAGCTCCTCTTTCTTGCCTGAAGAATACAAAGAAGAATTGGTGTGTTCTCCTTTGAAATTCTTGGCACTTGCATTTTACCTATGCAGATCCTGCTTTACGAATCAGAATTCAGTCCATAGTAGAAGATCCCTTAACCATTGCAGTAGGTAATATCTTTGCCCTTTTTCCAAAATTCTAGAAAAAAAACTTGTTTCCTAAATGAGCAGTTTCTTTTCAGATACAAGGCTGTGCTTGGCTGTGCTTGGCTGTGCACCTGCTGGTTGGTCTCATTAATGAGTTACTGTTAGAGTCCCCTGAGACTTTTTCAAGAAATGAGTTGATTCATTTCCTGAGGTTATCCTTGCTTGAAGGAGCTCTTAAATGGCATTAACTTGGCACTGTACAAAACAGATGAACAACCAACTTTATCACAGAATAGGTGGATAATTCACAGCATGTATGATTAATAAACCAATTTAGCACTGCAGTTTGCTTTGAAAGAGGTCCTAGCTGTGTCTTTAGTTCATCACATTGGTACTAGAAGCTTGAATGAGTTAGTTCATCCAAATTCCAAAATTGACTTAAACTTGCTTTAAGATTCATTTAAACCGAAAAAGCTATCAGCCAGATAAGAACTTGCCCTCTCAGAAGATATGTGGAACAATCACTTAGTCTTCCATTGACATTCACTATGTTGCTCTGCAGCTCCACCACTTGACTTAACCTGTAGGGTTTCTTTTTTTTTCTTTTTCTTTTTTTTAAAAAAGGAGTTATCAGTATAAGAAATATCAGTGAGAGAGAAAGTGTTTGGATTGAGTAAAGCTGTAGAGAGATTCGTGTCAAGTATTGGAGTCCTGAGGAAATAAAACTAAAATCTCAAAAAATGGGTAAGTGAAGGAAAAGGTCTTATACTTAGGAACTAAGAGCCCCATAACCTCCGGCTCTGAAGAGAGCTCTAGCTGGATGGTTTCTTGGGTTGCACATCCCACAGTGACTGAGGGGTAAAGCAAGTATCGGGTGGATTTTCTTGTCTTCCCTCCCTGTTTCTCCTTCTCCCTTCCTTTCTATACAACAGGTAATTTAAAATTAATACAATTACTCAAGAGCTACATTTCCCCCTAGGGCTTGATTTCTGATTCTGATTTAATCTCCCTTGACGTACTTTTCCTTCAAGCTTTGAATTCTTCAGACCACAGAGAAGTTAGAGAGACTGTAAAGGAACAAGGTGTTCTCTTCCCCTAGCGTCACCAACTGTTAATATTTTGCCACTTTGCTTTACTTCCACTATCCATATATTTAGCCATCCTGTCAATCTTTTCATCTTTTTTGAGCCTGAGTCATTTGAAACAAGACAGCAAATTCATGCTCCTTCACCATTTAATATATACCTAAATATGTATCTCCAGTAAGAACATTTTCCTATTTTATCACAGTGCTAGTACCAAACCCAAGAAAATTAAGATGGGCTCTTACTTATAGGCTATACTTGCATTTTCTCCATTATCTCGTTTGCTGTTAATCTATGCATTTAAAAATATTTTCCTGTAATCCAGTGTTTGGTCCATCCAGGTCTGTATGCTGGATTGGTTTGTACATTGTATTTGGTTGTTTACTTCTTTGGTCTCTCTTAATCTGTAACAAGCCCTCTGCGTGTTTTGTTTGCTTGACTTCCATGGCCTTGACTGGTCTGGGAGGATCTATAGCAGTCCTGATGTGGAATATCCATGTTTTGGATTTGTCCACTTGTGTGGAATGGTTAGATGATGCAATATTCTTGACACTTTCACCCAGCACATGACTGGTCTGGCTGGTGGTGATGTCACATTTGGTTGAGATTGTGACTCACATCCACTGTAAAAGTATATTTGCCCTTGAGTAGAGGATGCTGGATCTAGGAGTTTTATCTTCAGGCTGGGTAAACATCCTGGTCCCTAAAAGTTTTAACTAGTTCTTTTAGTATCCAGTCAGGATCCTTTTGTGCTTAGTTATTATAAGAATGAGCTTTGCAAAACAATAATTTCTCTTATGTTGTTTTTACTGTTTACTTGGTAACACCTAATGTAAGAAAAAACTTTTCTCTCTCTCGCTTATCTTTCTTGTAGTATTAGTGGAGATTCATGGTTTATTTCACCCAGTATGTAATTTATCACTACCATTTTCCTAAAAAGTTAAAATTTTCCTAAGTGTGGCCATTTGGAGTCCCGCCATTGGCTCTGTGTCCTTCTGAGGTGGCTACATCAGTCTCTGATGCCTCCCTGCTAGCTGGCACAGCTGTCAGTTGCTCTGCTGCAGCTGGGACCATAACCATACAGCTTCTCTTTCTTGCATCGGACAGATACAGTACCAACGAAGGGGAGACCTGGAAGACATTCATCTTCTCTGAGAAGCCCGTGTTTGTGTATGGGCTCCTCACAGAACCTGGGGAGAAGAGCACCGTCTTCACTATTTTTGGGTCCAACAAGGAAAATGTCCACAGCTGGCTCATCCTGCAGGTCAATGCCACTGATTCCTTGGGTAAGGCACCGCCCCTTTGTCCCTTTTCCACAGATACTGACTTACTTCCTGGTACATCTACAGGAGAGTTTGTGATTCTTTGGAAGAGGTGGTAACATACAAGTTAGTAAAAACACACAGTAGCAAGTGAAGGTCTACCCATTACTATTATAAGGGTGTGTGTTATTCTTTGCATTTTGATCTCCTTGTCTAGTCCCTGGCACACAGTAGGTCTAAATCTATGGCTGACATGTATGTGGATGATTACATGCATGACTGAATAAACTAAGGAATAAAAAACACTTTTCCAAATCAGCACTTCCAAGAGGACATATTCAGTGTATATGTCTTTGTTAGTTAGATTCCTGTCAATTTAACAAAATACTTGAGAAGATCAATTTAAAAGGAGAAAAGATTAATTTTGGCTGTGACTTCAGTCCACACAAAGTGTAGCACGTAATGCTAGGAGCTGTGGTGGAGGGAACCTGCTCACATCACGACTGCTTGGAGTCAAAAAGAGAAGACGGTCAGGGCCCCACTAGGGTCCCCCAGTGCCTGGACTTCCTCCCACTGCACCTCACCTCCACTTCCTCCCAGTAGCAGCATAGATACTTCTATTCTGGCCCTTCAGGGAATATGGCAGGTCAAACTACAGCAAGGACTTATTATCTATAAGATGCTGGGCCCAGTGATCCACAGTTCTGTCAAATCTCTCTGGAGTCCAATCACAACTTGCTAGTCTAGACATAGACATGTGAGAAACCAGGAAGGAGTGAAATGCTTCATGTACCCTCTGTGCCTCCCCATATGTTCCTGCTCTTTGCCCACTAGTCTGCCCAGGCCAACATTTTTCCAGCTGCCTAGAACTTCACCTAAGCCTTTTTGCCTCCAGTCATCTTGGCCCCATTACTTGAAATCCTTTTTACATTTCCAGATTCAACACAACCAGAAGATATCTGTCTTTCTCTATGCCCAGAAATAAGCATGCTCATTACTCCTTGAGTTATAATTCATGTCTGTTACTCTGTGTGTGTGTCATCTTCCCTCAACCAGATTATAAGACCCCTAAAAACAAGAATAAGTCCTGTGAAAACTTGTAGTCTACATGCTGAGTAGCCTGATTGTCTCACATCAGGGTTTAATGTCTTTGCTGATTTAAAAGGCATTGAACTGATGGTTCTGCATCACCTTCAAGTGGTGTTTAGTCTCACTGAAGACACAGCTAAGAGACACAGGTGCTAATATGGACACGGGTGTCTCTGGAATTCCCATTGAAAGTGCTCTACTGACAATTGAAATTAATGTGGGCTGGTGGTGTGTGTGTGTAAGCTGTCCTGCTAGTTCTCTTCCTCTTCCCATGAAGATCCTGCACCTTCCAAAGGGCAAGTGACGTCTCCACTGTGCTCAGCTGTCCCACCAGAAGTGTCCAGACTACTGAGGAAACAGACAGGGAACAGTTGCCCTGCATGATATCACCTCTTAAGGATTTACTTGTCCCATCTTCCCTAGGAAAGAAATACCCGTGCTCACATAACGGAAACTACTGACTCTCCAAATAACTCAGAAGTTTGGATGGTGCTAAAAAAAAAAATGTCTTGTTTCTTCCTTTCTAAGAAGAACCTTTGTGTCTCACGTGGCATCGTTTTTGTTCTCTTAGGTGCTGCCAGCTTCAACTCGCATCAGCTAGAGCATGGGACAGCTCCTGAGTTCCATGCGCTTTCTGGGTGGCAGTGGTGTGCATAGGAGGTGGTGTGCTAGGCTAATGGGGCAGGTGAGACAGGAAACCCTTCATGGGCCTGATTCTGATGCTTTGCATTATCTTGGTTTGTCTTCAGGGGTTCCCTGCACAGAGAATGACTACAAGCTCTGGTCCCCTTCTGATGAGCGGGGCAATGAGTGTTTGCTGGGACACAAGACTGTTTTCAAACGGAGGACCCCTCATGCAACGTGCTTTAATGGAGAAGACTTTGATAGGCCGGTGGTCGTGTCTAATTGCTCCTGCACCCGAGAGGACTATGAGTGGTTGGTTCTTCTGCTGCTGGGCCTTCAAGTCCCTTTACATTTGTTTAACAGGGTGGGGGAGACAGAAATGTGCCC
Organism: Octodon degus; assembly: GCF_000260255.1. NCBI lineage: Eukaryota > Metazoa > Chordata > Mammalia > Rodentia > Octodontidae > Octodon > Octodon degus. The sequence continues at coordinate 3,429,622 of NW_004524656.1, read as the reverse complement.
GGCCCCTTCCTGTTAAAGGGAAAGAAACAGAAGGAAATAAGCATTTCAAAAGTTCCTTTTCTGTGCTAAGAACTGTGCTAGATGCTTTTCCAGAAGTTGCCCAGTAGCTCTTACAACGCTATGATCCAGTTGGGGGTGCTGTGACCTGGGGAAGTTGCAGTCATTTATTCAGAGATCCAAGCTCTGCAATTTACTTCTAGAAAGGTGATCTGAAAAAGCAGAGCTTTGAAGGTTCCATTGTAGGTAACTGATTTTCCCACTGGACCCATATCCTAGAATGACATTGCTTTCTCTGAAATGAGGGGTGATTGTGTTTGTGTGTGGGTGGGTGGGTGGTGTATACATACTGTTTTTCATAACTTAATGGTTTTTTTTTTAAAGTTGTGTGTCAGTGGTTTTTTGCTTTTTTTTTTTTTTTTTTGGGATTGAACTCAGGCCCTTGCGCTTGCCAGGGAAGCACTTATTCTACTGAGCCATCTCCCGGGCCCCATAACTTAATGTTTTAGCAGAATATCCAAGGCACTGTTGGAAGTATTAAGGATAGAAGTGACTTGTGTCTAAATAACTGAGGCAGGAGGAGGCAGGTACATTATAGGAAGAACAGGGGCTCTTATTGAGATTAAAGAAGAAGGTGAAGGCTATAAGTTGCAGTTGGGCAATCAGGGAATTTTTAGGAAGTGTTGTTTGAGATGAACTTTACAGAAGCCTCAGGATATGTGAACAGGCACCCTAAGACCATGTGGAGGCAGGAGGACATTAGCACCTTGGTTTGGAGGGAGCAAGGAATGCTGAGTGGAGATGAGGGTGGAAAGAATAGGTACAGGGGATCACATTATACAGAACACACAAGCCGGTTTACCCTGTATCTGACTAGACTTCTCACATAAGCAATGTTTAGTACATAGTCTAGAATTGGATCAAGTAAATGAAGTTTTTCAGGTGAAGCACACAGATGTGGAAAATCCCTTTGAATTATGACTTGACAACTTGGATGGGGCCTTGGGAAGTATGTAGTACAGCTGCCTGGCTTCCAGGTTGCTCCATGTGGCCCAGAGAGATCATGCAGTCAGAGGCCGAGCCAAGATTCATCCAAGACCTTGTGCTTCCTACTGCCAGAACTGCAAGCTTTGAGTCATGGGACGCCGCACATGACGGGAAGCCTTGTGAACTAAACTTCTGTGTCCCAAAGTACAGGATGAGGACTCTTAGGGGACATAGATAGTATATAAACAGGTCTGAAGTGATACTGAATCTTTAGTCAAAATAACTTTTATAAAAAGTTCTTTTTAAATTTCTCTGGCAAGTCTCCTGATTATGTCAAGGAGAAAGTCTCATTGGAGCTAGTAATTACTTAATGTTTGCCAGTGTTTTAACCAAGAGAGGGTTGACCAAGAGTCTAGGCAGGGAGCTGGGGCTGGGGCTGTTATTCTTTTTATGGTGTGATGATTTATTTATATGTGTCTGTGACTTATACTAGTGGCTGTACAAGGGAGGTGCTGATCAAAATGTTCTTCCACAGATTTTTTTTTTTTGTCTAGAAAAGTGAGCATGTTTTTAAAAGAGCATGCTAAATAAGTTATAATACAAGTGATAAGTAATAGGGTGAAAGTTTCAGAGTTGCTCCTGAAGTGCCTGAAATGCTCAGTGCACTGGCTTGAATGAACCCACATTCCTTTCCAGTGACTTTGGCTTCAAGATGAGTGAAGATTTGTCCTTGGAAGTGTGTGTTCCAGACCCGGAATTTTCTGGGAAGCCATATTCCCCTCCTGTGCCTTGCCCCGTGGGTTCTACTTACAGGAGAACGAGAGGGTATGTATTCTACCTTTGTTGAGGCTATTCCTAAGAGGAGGGCATCCAGGACCTCCGGACTCCTCTCATACTCCAAGCGCTAGAGTCGCACAACAGCAGGTTGTAAGGAGCTGGGCAACAGTTAAAACTATGGAGGCTGCAAGCTCTTCTGTTTCTCATGGGGAACAAGTACATGTGGGAGTCTGTGAACACCTCTGAAACACCCAGCATGTCTTACGTCATACAGCTCCATGGGGAAAAGTCTTCTGATGAGTCTAGAGAAAGACTGGAAAGTGTGGCCTGGATGCTCAATTGTCCGGACCTGTATGTGTAATTAGGAGCAGGACTGACTCAGCATAATCCAACACCTTGCTCCTAGTTCTATAAGGAAAGGGGTTCTCGTAAGCTCTTACTCCTGGTGATGCTATGTTCCCAACTGTGGTATCTCTGTGGCTTTTCTTTGATGTTTCTGATCTCTTGCTTTGGGGGTGGGTAACAGATACCGGAAGATTTCTGGGGATACTTGCAGTGGAGGAGATGTCGAGGCACGACTGGAAGGTGAACTGGTTCCTTGTCCACTGGCAGGTAAGAGCTGGCTTCTTCGCTTGGCACCCTGGGACATCCCAGAGGCATTACCATGAAGCGCAACTCTCCCAAGTCAGGCTGTAGCTCTCCTCGTTTAGTGGAGGAATAAAAGCAACAATGATAATTACAAATGTCACAGAATTCTCTTTTCCCCTTAAGCTTAGTATCCAAGCTAAATTCATATTCATCTCATACCTTCAAGGCAATGTGAAATATCTTACGTTGGCTCAATATTTTGAGGGAAATCCCTGTGTTTATTGAAAAATATTTATTTTGTGCCTGTTGTGTGTTCGCCATTGGAGGCTGAGGAGAGCCCTCAGACGTTTGTTAATCTGTTTGTCAAAGTTGACTATAAAGAGACTGGTGATTTGCTAAGAAATAAATAAGTGGTCTGTCTTAATTTCATAGCTATAATTATTATAACTTACATTTTAATGGAATTTCATAGATTTTGGTATGCTTTTCAACGTGCTACCAATTTAATCCTCTTAGCCCCATGAGGCAGGCACTGTCAGGTATACGTGTATATATGTGTTTATAAGCATATTAAGAGGAAAGGGCAAAACAACTTACAGAAGGTCACACATTTCTTAAGTGATAGAATTAAAATTCATACTCTTAAGGCCCCTCATTGGACATCACCCAAATGGCAAATAAATGTCTCTCATATTACTTTTTTCCCCCTGTATTTTAGGGAAGGGTCTACAAGGTTGTTCAGGGTCTTACTACTAGATTGGATTTGTAGTGATCTGCCTGTTTACAGCCTCCCAACTGCTGGGATTACAGGCATGTACCACCACGCCAAGTCTCAGTCATTGTCTGAGTGTGCCCCAGGGATGTGGCTGGCATGGCAGGCCTGGGGATTGAACCCCAGCACCTGCACCTGCTTGCAGGTGCTTTAAGCTATGTGACCAGCCCTCTAATATGTTTCTACTTATTGAGAAAAGCTTCTTTGGTGTGACTACACATGCTGTAAAGGTATTGTATAATTCAGAACACATTTTAAAATTGGTGTAAAAAAATGAAATTGGTGTAACGTGGGGGTTATAATACACATGACATTATGATACTTTAAAAAAGAGTTAATCTCTTTGCATCTTTTCTTTGTTCACTGCCTTTATAGTTGTCTAGGTTACTTTTCTCTCTTTGCTGGGACAAAATACCCAACACCCAGTAAGTTTCTTTAGCTCACGATTAGTGGAGGTTTCAGTCCATACTCAGCTGGCTCCAAGGCAGAGACACATGGCACAGAACAGTTGGAAAAACAGCAAGAGCAAAGGGAGCAGCAGCAGCTCAGGCAGCTAGCAAGCCTCTCTCCCCTCCTCATATTGTAATGCAGATGACCTGCCCCAGGGCAGGTAATAATCACAAACTCCAGAAGCCGCCCCATGACTGCATGAGGCTTTGCGGGGACACCTGGACACAAACCATAACACATCCTTACTCACGTAGAGCTTCCTTTTTCCTCTTGGGGAGGGGAAGAAGGTGGTCAGTGCCGACTTGGTCAGCAGGGATGGTATCCTACAGAACCACCATGAGTGCCGGCTGCATGCTGAGAGCAGTGGAGTCTTTGCAGACAGGCTGGGCAGCCTCTCCTTGGCTCGCGTTTGCCAGCTTGCCCTGGTGTTTTTCATACTAAGCTCATTAGTCCCTTAATTTAATCTTCCATCATTACCATAGTAATTAACATACCTCACTGTGGAGACTAAAAAGAAACACTGCTTCAGCAGATTCCTACAAATGAGCAGATAACATTACACATTCCCCTCACAAGAGCTGTTGCTGATGAGGGTTGCGTGAGTGGGGTTGGAGTGATTGCTCTTAAGGGGCTGAAGTACATACTTTTGTAATAAATATTTCCGAAGATAATTCATCGAGGGACAAAACAGTTTGTTTAAAGCCATCAAAAGTGGCAGGAAAGCTATTTTCTCTTTTGATAGGAGAAGACAGAACAGGGAATGAGGTAGAAAAGTATCATTTCAGTATAGGCCACCTCCTAAATATCACGAAAAAAAGAAACTAAAAGGCAGGAAAGTGGCCAGAAAAAAATAACGATGGTTTTACAGGACTAATGGGAACCATAACATTTTTGTGAAGATGAAGTAATCGGGGCATCTGGAAGGATTTTTAAAATGTAATTTTTCTTCTGTCATGATTGCAGTAATAATGCATATTTCCCTCAGCTAAGAATTTGGTTCCTCTCTGAGGTTAGGCCTCACTCAAGACTGCGCTGCATGCTGCTCTTTAGCTAGGCTGGAAGCCGGCCTTCCTGGACCCAGGCTGTCCTACAGGGGCTCCAGGTTCTTAGAAGAAACAAAGTAGCACGGAGGTTTTGAAAAAAGACCGCTGCCAAGTTGTGGCCTTCACTGTGTACTTGAGTGTCCATTGTCACCCTGCCTAGAAATTTCACTGACCACAGAATGAGACATTGTGTTATCATGTGGTGGTAGCTTAGGAACTTTTAAATTGAAGGAGACCAGAGGAAATAAAGACAACTTTACCATCTTAAACATTTCAGGTGGCTTTATTTTTTGACTAATAAAGGAGCAGTGAATGCTTCATTGTTTTCCCCTCTTCTTTTAAGTTTTGCTTTTGTCCAGTTTTGCATGCTTATATCTTTTAATCTGAACAATGAATTTGAAGCCAACAATATAACAGCCATTGTTGAAGTCTTATCATTTTGTTTAGTTATAGTCTGCATTGTTTCTAGTGGTTTTTTTTTTAATTACTGTTTTTATTCTCTTCAAAAAATAATTTGAAAAAAGCCATGTCCCATGGCTAGGACATGGGAACCCACTGAGTGGATGTGGTGGCTGAGGCAGGGGCGGGTGGAAGGGACTAACGCAGCTGTGGAGACGGAGGGATTCGGATCGCATCTTGGTACCATATGCAGCCTACTGGCAAATGCTTTAAAAATTATTTTTTTATTTTAAAAGTCATTTACTTCTGGTCTCTCCAGGGAAATGACGCACTTAGCAATATTTGGATGGGGACACAAATTCAATAAATAGCAACTAAATATTATCTTCAGTTTTACCCTATGCCTGTTGTAGTTCCAGCTTCTTCTTGCCCTCTTTTCTCCAAATCCTCTCTTTGGACGGCACTGTGGCAGTTCCTCTGGGTTTTGCCTCTGTGGTTTGGCCTCTCCAGCTTCTCTGAGTTGGATCCTCATGTCCTCATTTATAATAAATAATCTTGCAAAGGATGCAGATGAACATCCAGATGGAAGAGACGCATAGGATGAATTGTCAAGAGGTAGCAGGGGTGCAGGTTCCATGCCCTTCCTGGGTGCTTTGTCTTCCAGAGACTTCTTTGGGATTGGTGCTCAGAAGTTCTCATGTGAATGTCGTAGGCAGGGCCTCCGTGTTCTGCTCATCTCTACCCTGTGGAAGAATCTGGATGTCTTCCATGGCACTTCTTATGTGGAAAGGAGAAGGCACTAGGGCCTCTGTTACTGTTGCACATGAAGTCATCTTCTTAAGTACCCTGGGCCTCCCTTTCTGCACCCTAAAAATGGCAGGCCCAAGATAGAGCTCAGGGGTTGAGCATTTACATGTGCGTAGCATCTGTAGGACCCTGGCTTTGAGCCTCAGCACCACAAAGTGAAACACACAAACAAAAAACACAGATATAGATGTGGTTACTATCTATACCACACTATCTATACCAGAGTGTGATGGTTAAATACAGTCTCAGGATCCAGACTGCCTGAGTTCAGGTCTTGGTTCTATTACTTATCAACTGTGTGACCTTGTGTGAGTTATGTTACCCTTCTGGCCTCAGTTTTCTTGTGCGTAAAATTGGGTTTGTACCAATAGTATTCTATCGTAGTTTGTTATGAGAATTAAACAGTGCTTGTTTGTACATCATGGAAGTATTTATTAAGCAGAAACAGAATCTCTGTGATGATTCTGGGCTGAAATATCCATGTTACATGTTAGCAAATACTCCAGAAGTGATGTGTTACAGCTTTGAAAAAAAAAATGGGGCTGGGGAGATGGATCAGTGGAATAAGCCTTCCCTGGCAAGTGCAAGGGCCTGAGTTCAATCCCTGGTTCTGAAAAAAAAAAAAAAAATCAAACAAGTTGATCTAATGACTTCATGTCATTGTGAACAATATAGATAAGTAATCATATTTGTTAGGAAACTTGATTATAAGTCTTCAGTGACTGCTGGTTTGTGGTCAACAAGATTATGGTGTATATCACTGTAACATATCCATGAGATAATCAGCTTATAAAAGGAGAAGGCCCATGTTTTTGGACACTAGCCCCATCCTTCCCTGGCACTTTGCATTGCACTGTGGTGAGATAGCCTGTGATGGTGGGAAATGCGTGGTACAGCACCAAAACCAGAGGTGGCCAAGAAGCTAAGGAGTGGAAGAGGACCTGCTGGGGACCCACTGTCTCCTGCAGTGGCATAGCCCCATTGATCTAAATCCTCCCAGTGGGCTCCTCCTCTTAAGGTTCCTACTACTTCCTCAGGGAGCCAACGTGGGGACAAAGGCTTTAAGGTCAGGCCTTTGGGGGACATTCCTGATGAAAACTATACTATAGTGCTGGGGTTAGTGTCACAGTGAGGGGACACATGGGGAGTGATCTTGTTTATGTGGATGACTGTGACTCTAAAGACTTTGTTCTGGGCTCAGAAATGTGAATGCTGATGACCCAGAAGGATCACAAGTTTGTGCCTAGCCTGGGCCACTTGGCCTGATAGCGTAACCCTGTCTCAAAATGCAGAAAGGGGCTAGAGATACAGCTCAGTGCAAAGGCACTAAGTTTCATCTCCAGTGCCAGAAAAAAAAGTAATAAAATAGTTGCAGATGTAGAAACAGATTCAGTGGAATTGAAGTAACTTGCCCAAGGCAAAACAGCAGCAATTTTGTTTCACGCCTTCTGAGTCTATATTGCTCTTGTACTCTATTCAGACCATGTGACAATGGGGTTGAGGCTGGTATGTAAGAAA
>NW_004524656.1:3384300-3421848 GCF_000260255.1 Octodon degus | reverse complement strand
TTTCTTTCCCTATGAGCCTCTGTCCATAAAACAAGGCTAAGAGGAGACCCAAATAAATCCACGTGCTTGGCTATAAGTGAGGTCTTCCTTTTCTAACTGGGAAAATGTTGCAGCTAATAATGTAGGAGTTTTCTTTGGCCCCTAAATATCATGATATAGTGGTATTTGACTTATCCACACTTCATGTAATTATCCACTTAAGTTATTCTGAACACAGACCAGAGCCAGGAAGTACTTTTTTTTTTTAAACCAGGAGTCCAGCTCAGGGCCTTTTGCTTGCCAGGTAGGTGTTGTACCACTGAGCTACATCCCCATCCCTGGATACTGTGTTGTATGACTACAATCCCATTTATGTGGCAAGTTGAGGCAGGAGGATCACTTGAGCCCAGGGGTTTTGGCCCATCCTGGGCAACATAGTGAGATTCTATTTTTTAAACACACACACACACACACAGACACACACACACACATGTACGCACACTCACACACCTAAAACCAGGAAGTAAGCATTAGAAGTTCCTGAGCACGCCAGACACGTGCTGTGTGCTCATATCTTTGAATACATACATTTTAAAAGAAAACTTTTTGATCTGTGTTGAGTGTCTCCTTCCTCAACTTAGGAAAGCAATTCCGTTAAGTGCTGTATCTATTCACAACCCAGTGGAAATTTTTCAGTGCCTGGTTCTTAGAGGTGGTAACGGGTGTTGGTGATTGCTAATCAGACCTGTCCTGGTGGTGGCCCTCAGTGGCCGACAGCCTTCTGAAGGAAGAAGGACTGTAAAAGCAGACCCGAGAACAGGACCGCAACAGCAGCCTGATTTATTCATTTTAAAAGCAAACAGACTCTCATGTCTCGGTATCCTGTGACCTCATTATTGAGGCACAAGACCTAGCTAGAAGCCATTGTGCATGATGACAATGCAGAGCAATGGAGACGATTAAATTCTCTGCAGTGTTCTGTTTAAAACAGGAAATTGGGGCGAAACTACCCAATCGCATGCCCCGCCCCACCGTCCCTCTCTCAGGACAGCAGCTTTCTTTCTCTCAGTAAATATACTCTGCTCATAAAAAAACAGGAAATCATAATACATTGTAAGAGTGGTCTTTTTGAAACCCAGCTACCTATTGTATTTTGAGAAAGGGTCTTGCTGTGTAGTTCAGACTGGCTTTGACCTTACCCAGGCTAGCCTTGAGCTCCTGGTGATCCTCCTGCCTCAGCCTCCTGAGTGCCGGCATTACAGGCACGTTGACATTTCAACCCAGCTACTTGTATCTGGAAAGCTTATGACTGTCAAAGGCTTCGCCCTCTTGGCAGTCCGGCCAGTTGAATAAAGGGTTACCTCTCCATTGTGGTAACGGAGCTCCCGAAGGTCACCTGGGCATTGCACAGTGTTCACTCCTGTTTTTCTCTGTTTAGCGTCTCTGTTTGAATGGGAGTACTGGGCAAGAAGTGATCATCAGTTCCGGCCTGGAGACTGTAGAAGCTTTGGCCTTTGAGCCCCTCAGCCAGCTGCTCTACTGGGTGGATGCAGGATTTAAAAAGATTGAGGTATGCAAGGTCCCATGTTGTTCGTCATTAAGTGAGCAGGCGGCGTGCCTGGGCATTGGGCCAGAGTGACACAGAGGTAGGAGTCAGTGTTTCGTATTGCTCTGGAAATTTCCTGGGGACCAGCAAATGGAGTGGCAGAGCCTCTGGAGAACAGGGGCGTGGGGTCATCTCAGAATCATTGTTCACTGCCAAGCGAGTGCCACGTGAGAACAGGATGCTGAACCTATCAGATTTTATTAAGGCATCTGAAAGTTTATACCTGGACTCTAGAAGCCTCGTGTCGGAACCATAATGATAGTAATGCCATATCAATAGCAGTCCAGTATTATTCTAGAGTAATGATGATGTCATCCTCCTCAGTATTATTAACCTGCACCTGTTTGTCACTAAGCTACCCAGTAACTTGTCCCATCTTGTCTACTCAAGGCAATATGAGGGCAGTAAATGGCCTGTAAGCACCTCTAGCACTGTGTTTAGGAAGAGAGGTGCATCCGCATCCTGCACGGCCTCGGCAGCAGCTCACTGTGCGGTACATAGAGGTACAGCAGACCTGTTGAATGGCAGTGGAAGCCAGGCAACATGGAGGGTGAAATGCAGTTATAGGACAAAAGGCAGCCTTGAAAGGCAGCCCTGAATTCAGGCTTTACCTTGCCAACTAAGTGACATGGCACAAGGGACTTCTTTTCTTCAAGCTTCTGTTTCTCTGTGGGGAAGACAAAGATTCATTTACTCATTCAGCCATTCCACAAGGACTCTTTGTGGCTGCCGTTTATCAGATGTGCTCTTAGGTTGTGAGGACGCAGAGGGGTCCAAGCCTGCGGGTTCCTGTTCTGATAGTCCTTGAAGTTCAGGGGAAGAAGCAAAATGATGAAGAGATGCAGAGTTAGTCCTGCTGCTGAGCACTGTAAAGAGCATAAGGCAGGGCCTGTGACTGCATGGCCGAGGGGGACATCCCAAGGAAGGTGACAAGGGAGGCTCCTGAGGCTGTGGAATTTGAGCTGAGCCTGACCCGAAATGGGACAGTTGTATCCCTCCCAGGGGCGTTGACAAAAGTGGAGAGACACGGAGTACCTGGTACCTTCTAAATGCTGCCTAGGTGATTTTGTCCTTGTTATTTCTGTCCTTTCCTTTCTGGCATGTGGCCAGCTAGGTGTGTGTTTGTTAGGTGTTGGAGCAATACAGGTGATCTGTACCTACCACCTTTCACCAGCCTGTTGGGTGGCCGCCGCTCACTCCCCTTGACTACTGTTGGTGCAGGTGGTGTGAGATGAGTGTGTGACCCAAGCTGCTGGTGTGCTCTGGCCAAGGTGGGTCGGAAGATTTCAGAAGGGAGGCACCTGGAGCTGGATGTTGATGAGAAGTTACCACGTGTTCAGTGCGAGTAGAGTGGGTCGTGTGGAGCTCTCATTGCGTAACTGTGATACTGAGAATTTGATTTGTAGGCAGTACAGAGCTGTTGGTAGCTTTGACACATGGAGTAACATGGCTGCTAACAAGTCAAATTCCTTACAGTTGGCCCTCTCAGTCTGTGCATTTTATATCAATGGATTGAAAATACTCAGAAAACCAAAGCAGAGCAAAAGTGTACGAGCATGCACGGTCTTTCTTTTCTTGTTATTCCTTAAACAACACAACATAGACTTTGCATAGCATTTACAGTGTATTAGGTATTATAAATAGCCTAAAATGATTTAAAATATATAAGAGATTCACAGGATATATGCAGATATTACACAGCATTAAAGACTGAGTATCCTTGGAGTTTGGTGTCTGGTTGTGTGTATGTGTGTGGAGAGAGGTCCTAGAAGCAATGCTGTGGATGCTGAGGCAGGTCATGCTGTAGGAATGGGTTGGCTGGCGTAAAGGATGTGTGGTCCTAGCTTCTCTATCAGACTGTGTGGGAATTCTCACATGAGCCTGGGAGGTCAGTTCATTCTGGCTAGAAGTTGAGGCGGATGTCTCGGAGGGTTCTGGGAAAGGGAACCAGGTGAGTGTGGAGGGTCCAGCTGTGCAGATGGAAACTGAGAGGGAATTTGGACAACGAGGGCCTTTGAGAAAGCTCAGACCTACTTTGACTTTCCCCTCTCTTCATGTCAGGTAGCTAATCCAGATGGTGACTTCCGGCTCACAATCGTCAATTCCTCTGTGCTCGATCGGCCCAGGGCCCTGGTCCTTGTGCCCCAAGAAGGGTAAGTGTATCCCCCAAGGGAAAGCAGCCTTGTGTCCACTGTTGCAATAAGAGATTCTCATGGAAATGCAAACCTCTGGGCAAAACCTCTGCTTTTCATGAATTTGGTGGAAATAGTCCGTTACCCAAAAGCTTTAGAACATCAGGCATCACTGCGGTCCAGTAGCTCCGTTCGCTTCTCATCAGCACGCCTGAGGCACCCCAGGCACCCGGATGTCCTGCGTCTGTGGGGTGTTTCTCTAGGAAAGGTAATATCAAAAGAGAGTCTCTGTAGACTACACAAGGCTGCTTATATACCGTGGGGACGGTTTATCTTGAGTTTCATGTGTGGCACCAACATTTAACTCAGCCCATCTTTCCCTACTACCTCCCCCAGGGCATGTGGCCATTCTGTCTCAAAATTAGTGCGTGCTTGGGGAGTGCAAAGGTGCTTTTTGTTCACTCTGTATCTGAAGGAAACAACTAACGTGGAAATTCTATAGTTTTTCTTGCTTTTCCTCCGTCATAGCCCCTGTGGTTGAAAAATAGCACTTAGTCTTGACTGACTGATTGATTGATTGATTGATTGATTGATTGATACAGGGTCTTACTGTACAGTTTGGACTTGTAGTGATCCTCCTGTCTCAGCCTCACTGCCACTGGGATTACAGGCATGTGCCACCACTCCCAGTAGCCCTCAGTTTCAAAAAGAAAATTCTAGAAGCAATCTATGTACTGATTGCAAATATTAAAAGAAAGAAATTTATGAAATGAACAATATTTGTTTCTTCTGTCCCTGTTCTTCCCTCCTTACTGTCACACATCCTGGGCTAGTCATTGCTAATACTTTCTTGGGTCACAATTATTTTTTACCTGCAGACAAACATTATCTGTAAAACATATCCCCTAAAACAATCTAAGATGATAAATAGATAAATAAATAAAATATGTCCCCTACACCTAGATGGACATGCCTGTACCAAATAGAATCAAAGGGCAGTTACTACTTTGTACCTTTTAAGTTTTCTCTCTCTCTCTTGCTCTCTCTCTCTTGCTCTCTCTCTCTCTCTCTGATGTATAGATTTATCTGTATGTATAATAGTTTCATGTAAACACATACAAGATTTTAGCTGTATATACTATGATTTTATCATTTATTGCTTTCCTCTACTGAGGGCATTGTGATTAATATATACATATATACACATTTTATACATTATCTTCGTATAATTTGATTATAAATAAATCACAGGAAAGGGATTTATTGGTCAAGTGGTTCAGTGGCTTTAGGTACTGCCGTCCTGGATGATTATGACGATGATGTTCTAGGGACGCTTCTCCCTTCGTTGGAGTGGTGCTTGGCTCCCATGCCTCTCATTCGGATGAGATGCGTTTCCTTTCCTATTTTGACCAGGGTGATGTTCTGGACTGACTGGGGAGACCTGAAGCCTGGAATTTATCGGAGCAGTATGGATGGTTCTTCTGTGCATCGTCTTGTGTCAGAGGATGTGAAGTGGCCCAATGGCATTGCAGTGGATGACCAGTGGATCTACTGGACAGACGCCTACCTGGACTGCATCGAGCGCATCACCTTCAGTGGGCAGCAGCGCTCAGTCATTCTGGATAACCTTCCCCACCCCTATGCCATTGCTGTCTTTAAGGTGTGTCCTCATTTGTCTCCCTGGTGGGCATTCCGCAGAGGAGGTCAAGAATTTGCCAAGGTCCAGAGCCAGGAGCTTTTGGATTTTTGCAAAGATACTATCAGACTCCTAGGAAACTGGCTCTTTTCTAAATTTGAGGCAACTTGTCGAAGCTCTTAAGGACAGGAGGCCAAAGATGCCAGAAGGTCTGGCCTCCAGACCTCTAACATTTCAGAAGGTTGAGAGCTAAGATTATTTCTCTTACGTGTTCTGGATTTGCCCTTCAGTACTGTAGCTTCATTTTGGTTCTGAGTCCTCACCTTCTATGAGGTTTCCTCATTTGATTCCTTGCTTACTGAGGAGGGGTTGCGTATCACCTATGTTGTCTGTCAGGTCTGTTTGTTTTCTAAAATCCACTCACCAACATTGGGAAACAGATTTCAAACTGAGGATCTTAGCTGTAGTCAAAGTTCAGTCCTCACCAGGTAGTTTTTGGCGGGCAGTTCCATCTGTGTGAATAGTTGGTGATGTTGGAGTAAAACTTACTGATTCTTACATATGCGAGGAGTCTTACACCAGTGTTCAGCGAGTGGGTGTTAGTTGTCTCCTGTATGGGGCAGCTCTTGTCTTTACAGCGGGTCCATAATGAAGCACAGAAGAGCTGGCCTGATAGGCAAAGATTTTCTTTTTCAGAATGAAATCTACTGGGATGACTGGTCCCAGCTCAGCATATTCCGAGCTTCCAAATACAGCGGGTCCCAGATGGAGATTTTGGCCAGCCAGCTCACAGGGCTGATGGACCTGAAGATTTTCTACAAGGGGAAAAACACTGGTAAGACAGAGTCTCCTCCTCCACCTCCCCAGACTCGGTCTTGGGCAAGGGGCTGCATGTGGGCAATCTCCACTCTGAGCAGGATCCGGCAGCCTGTGTCTGTGTTGTCACAACAACGTGCACATTATTTAATTTCTTCCTAATGATATCTTAATTTCTTTTCTAATGATACACAAACAGCTGGAAGACAGCATGTTTTTGTCTGCCGAGAGTGTTGGTGCTTGGTGGGTAATTACAGCCTCCTCCTGCCCTTGGCCCCTCGCTGATTGGTGGTGTGGCTTCGGCTGCAGCTGGGAGAGGCCCAGCATGTGTCTAATCCCTGCTTGGCACATGAACAGGGAGTCACGCTGTGCTCTGGGCCGGGTGCTCACGCTGTTCTGTGCCCACCAAGCATACCCACCTCTGTTATGACGCTGGGTATAGTTGGACATTGCTTTCTTTCATGTTTCCTGCCCTGAACCTGTAAACCTCATGAAGGAAAGATTAGGCCTTTTTTTGTTTGTTTGTTTCTCAACAGTTTTACCAGTTCCTAGCCTTATGTAGGTGCTTGGTTGGTATTTGTTGAAGGAAGAGGATGAAAAGAGGGGGAAGGGCTGCGCTGGATGTGCTGTTTGCCTTCTGAAGACCTGTTAGAGGTGGAGGCTTCACGCACCATAGGAGGCTTTGACCTGTGACCTGGAAGGTGCACCTGTTCAGCTGAAGCCCCCTGCCTCCCTTGACTCTTGTGTCTCTCCACCCAGCCTGGGAGTTCTGGAGGGGAAAACCCAGGGCACTCCCAAGAAAAATAGTCCCTTTAAGAATTGCCATCCTTATCACCACAGGATTAAATAGCACGGTGGGTCTGCTGACTCCCCTTTATTGACAGCCTGTGGTTTCTCATTGTGAGCTAGAATGTTGATACTGTTTTGCTAGCTCTTGGTTTACCCTGTACTAACAGATAAATGACAAGGAAAATAATAGGGTTATAGATAACATTGTTATCCCCCTGGGGCTGAGGAAAGTGGCCTGAGAACTCCCCTGGAAGACGATAAAGGGTCCTGCCAATGTAGATTTGTCTTGCTGTTAAGCTTTCCCCACTAACCTGTCAGGGGAAGGATTGGTATTATGATTCATGGTTTGCAGATTAGGGAGAGACATCTTAGATATTAATTAGCTTTCTTGAAAGTTCTCACTAGCATGGGGACTGAGCTCTGGTTGCAGTCTTGGAGATGTCTCAATCTCTTTTTTTTTTTTCCTGTACCGGGGATTGAACTCAGGACCCTGTGCTTGCCAGGCAAGCGCTTATTCTACTGAGCCATCTCCTTGACCCTAGATATCTCATTCTTTTGAGAGAAAATACATGTCTTAAAACAGGGAGTGAGGAAGGAGTCTTGCTGCTCAGTTCCAGCAGCTGAAATCTCTGGGCCTCCATTTGATGGAGGCCTCACTCCTCCCAGTACCTTATGGAGCGCGTTGCCAGCATTCCTCTGAGTTGAACCCGATTCTGTTTTACAAGTGTGTGCAAGTACATGTTGGATGTGCACACAGCAGTTTCTGTTGGGTATACAGCAGTTTCTAGGCTCCCCACTCCTGTTTTGGATCACACTTGACCCCAACGGCTCAAACATAGCTAAGCTATGTGTGTGTGGTCTCGTGGTTTAGAACAGACAGGCCCATGCTTCTCAGTGTATTTCTCTTTTAGACCTCAAAGAGTCACCATTTAAATCAGCCAGAGTAATTCTAGGGATCAGGGTAGCATCTAGATTGAGTAAAGCCTGGCTTGAAAGAGTGATGTAGGACCAGCCAAGATAGCTCAGTGGACTGAAGAACCTGCTTAGGCAAGTGCTAGGGGACTGGGGTTCAATCCCCATGCTGTGCCAGCCCCACTCCCAGGGTGCACTGAGTCTGGGACTGAGACTGGGCGTGGTGGTGTGCACCTGTAATTCCAGTGCTTGGGAGGTTGAAAACAGGAGGATCACTATGAGTCTGATTTGTTCAGTGAGATCCTATAGACCCTCTACTAAATACATTTAAAAAAAAAAGAGTGATGTGTATTATTGGGTGAGGTACAGACTCTGGAATGTGCAGTATCAGTTGTAACTATCCCTTTGTCCCAGGGCCAGTTACTGAGTTTCTGCTCCTGTCTCTCTTGCTATTCATTGGTTGTGGGCAAGACACTTCCAGGTGTCCCCTTACCTATAGATACAAGTAGAGAGAAACAAGCACACAGTGTCTCAGGCCACCTTGAGTTAAATCAGAACTTTAGCAGTTGCCTCTGGCTGCCAATGCCGCCTGTGTACTCTGCCTACCTCTTGGTCTCCAGCTTGTTTGCTTTAACCTGCCTGCCTTGTTAGCACACTGAGAGGGTATTGCAAGTTCTCAATATATAACAGCAACTGCTGATGCCAGCCCATCTGTATTATTTTTGTTTTCTGCTCCAAATACATATAGGACAATGATAAGGACATTTATTAAGGGGCCCTTTCATCCTCAACACACTGTGCTCTGGAGCGTGGGTAATCTCCTTAGTCTTCTCTAAATTAATGTGTACTATGAATATTCCCATTTTATAGATCAGAACATTAAAAATTGGGTTCAGTAATTTGTCTGGGTCATACACTTACTAGGTGGTAAGAGTTCAAGCCATGAGCTACTTGACCTGAGGGAACCTCAGTGAGCCCATCAGACTGTGCTCCATCTGCCTTTGTTGTTGAAATGGCAGCACCCTGGTAACATGGCAGTAATTTAGCACAATACATTTCAATTAATTCTGGTTTGTGCTAAAAATTATGCTGTCTTCTGGGCATGGTGGCACACACCTGTAATCCCAGCGCTTGGGAGGCTGTAAAGAGAAGGATTACTACAAGCCCGATCTGTGTAGTGACCCTGTAGACCCTGTACTAAATACATTCAAAAAATTATGCTATCTTGGAATATTTATTAATTGAGGCTATTTGGTTATAAGTGGGTGCATTTTTTGTCTTGATATCTGGTTGGTTTTTAAGTAGCGTCATTGGAATTTACTTTTCACGAAGAGGTTTTTCTTTCAAAAAGATTATTTGCAAGATTATTGATGTAGCCAGTCAATGCTGCAATGTTTTAAACTATTTTATAGTTCTTGTAAATTCTTGAGAGCCTGCATTAACTATAGTTTTACACATTTATAATGAGGGCAAATAGTCATTACTTGGAGGTAGATATTATTTTGATAATTATCAAGTGCAGGGATATTTCAGTGAGATAATAATATTTGTGATTCCTAAACTGACTCTGGAGGAATTTTTCAAAGAGGACATCTGAAAATGTTCTGAATGTGCTCCATGAAGATGTCCTTGGGCTGTTTGGTCTTCTAAGGGGGCATCTTTGAAGATGATTGTTCGTATTGTTTCATTCTCCACATGGTGATGTTGGTCTTCATCCTGTAAACCTGCCCACATAGGACAGTGGCCTCCTGAAGGGTCTGTGGTCATGGTGGGAACTCTGCCACTTTCTCCTTCTGTCGCCCACTAGGTACCACCTGGGGTAGCACTGTTCTCTCACTTTGTCCCTAGCTGGATGCTCCTGGCCTGCTACCTGGTGCAGTTGAGACCTGAAGGTTGCTGTGGGATGCTGCTGCTTAGACTACCATTTCTTCCATCTTTGCTTAGATCTTTCTCATGAGCTAGAGCACATTTTGAGTTTTGTACTCTTTGCTCTTGGTTGGGAGGGAACAGCTACTGTGCCCATTAATTTACATACTTAATCCATGGGAAAATACCATCCTGTAATTGAATATGCTTCAATAACAAGTTCTGTTATTGTTCATTTTCTTAGAACACTGAGGTGTATGCTCTCTGCTGAATACAGAGAACGTGTAGCAAATCCACTGAGTTGTTTTTCAGTAGTGGTGGCTCTGTGTCAATTCCACATCCCCTCTGGGGTCAGAGGCCTATAGATTTAGCTAAAGAAGCAGTCCGTGTACACAGACTACCAGGGAACATTGGTTAAAGGCGTCTTCTGATCAGCTGATTAGTTTTCTGTGGTAATTATGCTGTTACAGTTGATTAAGCTATTTGCTGAGCCTTTTTGAGTATTTCATCCTATGGATTTCTCTCCCTGGATGTGTATATTTTATCTATTTAGCAATGATACTAGTCTTTTCTTTAGTGTCAAAGTGACATTGCAGCTAAATCCTTATGGTTTAAAAAATTTATAATGCAACTTAAAACTCAAGAGATGCCAGCCCATCCGAAGCTGTTGTGTGTATTGTCACCTGCATCAGCACTGGTTGTCATTAAGGAAGCCTGTTTTCCAACCTGTGGATCAAGATAGCTTAGCTGAGATTTTGGCTGGGTGAACACAGACTATAGTACCAGAATATCTGATGGTGGAATTGTCTATGAGACAGCTCAAGAAAAGAGTCGACGTTGTATTTTATCAAAGATTTTAATGTCAGGGCTGGGGAGATGGCTCAGTGGAATAAGCGCTTCCCTGGCAAGTGCAAGGACCTGAGTTCAATCCCTGGTTCTTCAAAAGAAAAAAAAGATTTTAATGTCTATTAAATGCTCCAGGTAAAAGAAAGCAACATAGCATTTATAAGTTTGGCTTTTGTGTTCCTTACCAGTTATACAAAATAGGTTATACATCCTCCACCCATCCCCCTGAAGATATGGGGGGACAGAAAAATACTTCCGCCATTTTTGCTCACCCACTCAGCTCTCTCAAAAGTGCAGTGACCAATGCTTTGGACATTGTGTGACACTCTCTTTGCTAAGCTGACCCAGAGAGAAGACTGAAAATAGTGGGCTTGATCGACATTAACCAGGTGTTCTGTGGATTTGTTGCATGATAGTGGGTGATGAGTACTATGGTTGCTTCCCTAACTGCTCCACATCAAGAAAGTAAGAAGGGGGCTGGGGAGGTAGCTCAGCGGTCTAAGCACCTACCTGGCAAATGCAAGGACTCGGGTTTGATCCCTAGTAACATGCTGTGCCGGCCACCAAAATTGGGCATGGTGGTGCAGACCTATAATCTCTGTGCTGGGGAAGCTGAGACAGGAGGATCACTGTGAGTCCAAGGGGCATAGCAAGACCCAATACCAAAGAAATTAATTAATTAAAGATTTCAAAAAAATTAATAAAAAAGCAGAAAGTAGAAAGAGGAGCCCTGGATTTTTATCTAGGCCCCAGCGTATCCTCTGAAGGAAGGCTTTTGTGTGTTAAAGAGCAAAACTTACTCCAGCTAGTTCAAGTGATGAGAAGGATCATTAAGTGAAGCAAGGGAGCCAGTGAGGAGCCCAGACATGGGAGTTCTACGTGGATCTTATGTGGACTGTGGCTGGGAATGGCAAAGCCATCAGTGTTCTATCTGGAGCCCTCCTAGGATCCTCTTAATCACCTACCCCGTGTCCTAACTCTCTTCACACCAACAGTGGGTATGTCTTGGTGCAGCTGGGACTTGAGCCAGGTCTTAGCTTCTGCTTGGCACACACACTCTGTCGGTCTTCTCCAAGCTCCGCCTCCCGGGTTGTGTTCTGAGTCTTCAGCAAGGGGGAGCCGGGGATCTGCTGCCTGGTTTGGCTTCAGAGAGGTTGGATGGAGTGAGATAGGGAGATACGTCTTTGGGGAAAGCAGAGCTGTGGAGGTCAGTTCTGCTGAGGGATCTGGGCAAAGGCGCTCAGCACAGAAGGTGTCTCTGGGCTGGCCACAGCACCTTCCTAAGCTCCTCAATATGGTTAGTGTCTGCAAGATGAGACCATGGCTGGAGGACTCCTTCTGCTCGGTGATTCTCGCGTGTGTATTAACCACAGCACTGTGGTTGTCCCCTCTCCAGGAAGCAATGCCTGTGTGCCCAACCCATGCAGCCTTCTCTGCCTGCCCAAAGCCAACAACAGCAAAAGCTGCAGGTGTCCAGAGGGTGTGGCCAGCAGTATCCTCCCTTCTGGGGACCTATTGTGTGACTGTCCTCAGGGCTACCAGCTGAAGAACAATACCTGTGTCAAAGAAGGTGAGTCCCTTTTGGTTGTTGCCCTTGTTCTCTTTCCCTTTTTGCCACCTTCCATGGCTCCAGCTTCCCTTTGTGATATTGGAGGAAGTTCCAGGTGAAAATGAAAGTCCCTGGATACCCGGAGGATCCTGGTTTGGGGCTAGGGTCTGTGGCCCTTCAGTGCTCATTCAGAAGAGGCCCAAGCTGTAGAGGTCCCAGCCGTGTCTTTGGGTTTAATGTCAGCTGACACAGCCATCACTGTGGCTTCCCCTCTCACACACATCTAGGTTCTGCAGCTTGTATTTCTTGTAAGTTGAACCAACTTACCTTGAAAAGTGTATCTGACTTGACTTTATCAGGGGAAACTGCCGCCACCCATCAGCCATCTCTCCATCACCTCCAGCTCCAAAGGGCTGAACATTCAGCCTTGTATTAAATAAAAGTCTGAAAGTCTTGGCTTCCAAGCTATGGCCATACAGCCTTACTCCCTCCTTACTTGAAGTTTGAATACGTGGGTTTAAAATCTTTTCCTTTGAGATGGCTTAATTTTTTTCTCCTTCTCACCATTACTACTGTCTCCATCCTTAACCTCATTTTTCTGTCCTATGCTGAACCCCTAAGGGAAGCTTTGCCACCGAGCACCTGGAGTGATGGCCGGAATTCCTGCGTGGCCTTAGGTGCCAAGTTCTATTTTCTTTGTAATCCTAACCTTGCTTCTCACAGCAGCCTTGGAGGCTGGGCCAGGCAGGCACACAATGGAAGGCTTGTAGTCCGTCTCCCTTAAGAAATACAATGAAAAGAAGATGGACCATCCTTCCTCAGAAACAGGAGACATTTAGACTCTGGATGTCATCTTAAAACCATTTGGAAAGAGATGAGAGTCAACACTAAATTCCATGAGGAGGGCAAATGATCCCCTGTTTTCCCCACTAGAATGATGCTGATTATCCAGACAGGGTAGTCATCCTGTGCCCTTGGTCTGGCTTATCAAACAATGCATTTTTCCTGTGTGATTCTTGTTTTAAAGAAGTAATGGAAGGCTGGAGAGATAGCTCAGTAGAATGAACACCTGCCTGGCAAGTACAAGGTCCTGAGTTCAATCCCTGGTACCAGGAAAAAAAAAGTAATGGAGGGCTGGCAAGATAGCTCAGTGGATTAATCACGTCTTAATTCTCCTTCCAACATGCTTTTGCTCCCAAGGTCCGGGAGGAAAGCAGGAGGAAGCTGTTTTCTTCCTTTCATGCCTGTGTGCTTGGTAGCCCTCCCATCCTACCACCCAAGGCCCGTTGTTATGTGAAGAATGGAAATGGAAACTCAGAGAGTGCTGTGGTCCAGCAGGAAGAATAATACTAATTTTGTTTCCTCGCCATTTAGAGAACACCTGTCTTCGCAACCAGTATCGCTGCAGCAATGGGAACTGTATAAACAGCATTTGGTTGTGCGACTTTGACAATGACTGTGGGGACATGAGCGATGAGAGGAACTGCCGTGAGTCTTCTGGCTAAGTCTTACTCGGGAGGCTGGTCAGCTCCTCCATCGGGGGTGGCTTGGCTAACAGAGACAGCAGGTCCCACATGCATGTACACTGAATAAGCTCCTCCATGCACACACATGTATTTAATCAGTACGCTGACTACTCATTGCAAGAGACTTATTATAAAGGTCCATGGTGCGGCTGACACTGGGCTGATTGACAGTCAGGGCTCTGACCTTAGTTTTGTTCCTGTAAGAAAACTGCTAACATGGTATGGACGACGAGGTGACATTCTTTGATTCATAAACTTAATGTTCAGCCTTCCTAGAGATAGGCAACAGGTGTCACCTTTGTGCTGTGCCAGTTAGGTGAGGTCAGCTGTCTGCCAGGCTTCTACAAGATTGTTATAACTAATTGGTGACTGGTGGTAAAAAGTTTGGCCTGGCACATGGGGATCTTGGCAGGTGTCCTATGTAAACGTCATCTTTATATTGAATAGTTTCTAAGGTCCGAGTAAAGGATTTGACTTTGCTTTGCAGGATTTAAAGAAAACAGAGAGAAAAGTATTTAAGTGGATGATTACTCTATTAACTACAGATCTTAATAGCTTTGACCTCATCTTATCAAGCAAATGCTTTGCCCTCTGTCAGTTGTTTGTCCACCCAATGTGTGTTTATTGAGCACCCTCTCTTCCTAGCTCTGTCCTGGTGATCAAGATGGTCTCAGGAGTTTACAGTCTGAAGGACAAGTTTTAAAGATTAAGCAGTAGTTACAGCAAACAAGGAGTGCGTGGGCTGGCGAGATGACTCAGTGGACTAAGTGCCTGCTTAGGCAAGCACAGGGCCTAGGGCTTGATTCCGACACCACATGCACTGCTGGCCCCACCCCCAGGTGTGCTGAGCTGCCACAGAGACCAGGGGTGGGGGCACATGTGTATAATCCTGGTGGTGGGGAGTCTGCGAAAAGGAGGATCATTATGAGCCTGAGCTACACAGTGAGACCCTGTACCAGATACATACAAACAAACAAACAAACACAATTGATAGCTGTGATGGGAAAGCACCCTATGATACAGGAGGATACCTTAATCAACAGCCCTGAAGGGAGTGGTGGGTGCACCAAGCAGAGGTGAAGGGAAGAAAGCCCGGGGCCAGGGTGTGGTTTTGTGAAGGGCAGAAGTCCACAGATCAGGACTTGTGAGATTGATGAGAGTTGGTCCTAGTGGGCCCAGTGAGTAGGCAGAGCCCAGCTCTGCAGGGGCCTTTGGACTGTTGGAAGAGCAATTGGCAACCGTTGAACTAACATGATAAGATTTTGCATTTGGAGGGAAGAGCTGTGGGTAGAATGAACTGAAGAGAGAGAGAGAGAGAGAGAGAGAGAGAGAGAGAGAGAATAAGCAGGAGAGCAGGGAGCCGAGGGAGGACCCTTTTTTAGGGATGTTGCCTTTCCTTTCCTAACCCAGAGACCCATTTACCAGTGGTACCATAAGGACAGGTGAGGGGGCAGCTCTGCATACCTCCCTGGTACCTGGCAGGCGGATGCAGACAGGCATCCTGGAGCAGGGCCAGGTCCTACACCGTCACCCAGAATTATCAGCTGTGGAGACATGCAAGTCACCACCAGGCTGATCTGGGCTCCACAGGGCTGCATGCTGCTCCTTTTGGTTGGCAGGAGGTTGTGTATAAGACTTACTGTCTTTCCTTGGCTTCAGCGATGTCTCTTGTACCCAGGAAAAAGTATTCATTTAGTGGCAAGTTTGGAAGGCATAAGCTTCTCCATGTCTGTGGCAGATAAAAATACAGCCGTCTCTGCCTATCAGGGACATGGGAAGGTGTGATATTTGTGAGGGATTAGCCAGGGCTCCTCAAAAACATTAATACATAATATTAACAGCACAAGGAAGGCACTGGAATAGCATTTATTACAAATCAGGGTGGTGCAAGGGAACCTTCTTAGAGTTTACATGTGAGAAAAGTGGCCTAAACATATTTAGTCATGCTAGAAACAGAGCTACATACTAGATGTCCAGTACTTAGGGCTGCAGGGTCGCTCGCTGTCTTTTCTCTGTTCCTGGGCTGTGTCCAGTAGAGAGGCCAACTGGATCGCCTATCGGTTCTGGGTTGTGACTTCTATCTTCATGCTGCCCTCAGCGAGCTCCACCCCTTTCCTCACCTCAGATCTGGGCTTGACATCGCTGCTTCCTGTGGCTTCCACTGTGGCCCAGGGAGGTAATACAGAGCTGGCTTGCTTCCTCCTGGTGTAGTGTCAGTGTCACGGGACTGGTTTTGCTGAAACCCCCGAGACTTGCTTTCTCCTCTGTGTTCTCCCATTTTCACTTGGCTTACAGGCCCACCCAACTGATGAGGAGAGAAGCTATGTTTTGGGAACAAAGCTGAGGGGTGTGGGAAAGCCTTCCCATCGTCTCCCTTTCTTGGAAAGTGTGTGCTTATCCAGACACCGTGAGGCACCCTTGTCCATAGGCAGGCGGCACGACAGGGACAAACACCATGGGAGTTCAGCTGCCAGGGAAGAGCTGAGGAGGGCTGAGGGGGGTGGTGCAGGAGCGATGTTGTCAATCGAGTTCCCTTCCTCTTAAACAAACTCCTCCAGCTGGGTGGATGTCAGGCATGAGAGTTTTGACGTGAATCCCCTGCAGTCTTGTCATTTCTCATTCATCCCCTGCCTCCCACCATGAGCTCAATTACAGAGAAGAAATGGAACCTCAAATAAGAGCTACTGGATGTCTAATAGTGTTGACGTTCCGCGTTTCCTTGCACGGCACACCCCCTCCTCCATCCCGGGATTCTGTTCTGCTGTCCCCTCCACTTCTCCGGAGAACAGCCTTCCTGTCCCATCTCTCTCTTACAGGGTCCATCCTTCCTCTCATCCAAAGGCTTGTGCCCAAGCTCAGGAGCCTCCTATTTAGCAGAGGGAGAAAATCCAATTGTGTACTCATTGTCATGCCAGAAGGGCATGAAACATGACGAGGAAGAGAAGTGGCATTCGTTTAAAGCCCATTATTGTTATATATCCTGTTCAATAGGCTGTGATCCCAAGCTTGTTTTCATTTCTTTTTTTCTTTTTTAATTTTTTACATTTATTTATTTAGTGTGTGTGTGTGCGTGTGTGTGTGTGTATGTGGCCAGCTCAGCCCACCTGGGGGCGGGGCTGGCTGGCATGTGGTGCTGGTGGATCGAACCATGGTCCCTGTGCTTTGCCAACTTGTTCCAAGTAGGTGCTTTAGACCACTGAGCCATCTCTCCAGCCCCCCCCCCCAAGCTTGTTTTCTTCCTGGTTTGCATCATAATGCTCCCAATGTAGTTAATGTCTGCATTCTGTTATGGAAGGAATAAAGAAATCCGAGAGGGCTAGGTTGAATAAATGGTGGGTGGCAGCATAAACTCCAAGTTTAGTGTTTCTGACTGTAGTCACAGGTGCATGGTCACATTACCTTACCTTTATTTTATTTTACTGTTGAGGAAACTGAAGCTCAGGGAGGTTAAAACTGATCACCCCAGAAAGAGGTATAGACTGAATTTGATACCCAGCCTTGGCTGACTACAGACAGAACCCAGGTTTCTGCTACAGAATTCTACCCCAGCATTACCTTTTGTACCTGTATGTACGGTGAGGTGGGTGGCAGCTTGCTGTGTGGAACTAGACTTCCCCAGGGGTAGTTTTGTAGCTGAAGGTGCTTCTGTCACCTATGTAGGAAGATACCATCATGTCGTAGGCCTTCAGTTCTGAAGGGGTAGTAGGAGGCAGTCTGGTCCCTCACAATTTCTCACAGCCAAAGGACAGTTTCTTTCTGTTCCAGGCCCTGTTGTTCTCTGAAGCTGTCCTTTATTTCCCTTGGTTATTAATTTCACATTCTCAGGGAATTTATTTTTTCTGTTAAGTGTAGGTCCTATTTCTGTTGTTATACTTAAAATCTGCTTCTTTCTATTTTCGTTTTGTTATTGTGTTTTGTGTTACAGGGTCTTGCCATGTAGTGCAGGCTGGCCTTAAACTCATGGCGACCCTCCTTACTTAGTTAGCCTCCTGCCTGCTGGGATTCCAGGCATGCGCCATGACAGCTGGCTTCCTTCTGTGTTTTAATTGGCTTTCCAGTAGAAAGTTGGTGTCTGAGGGGAATGAATTGTACCTAACAAGTGTGTCATCTCTTTCCCATTTTAGCCACCACCATCTGTGATCTGGACACCCAGTTCCGCTGCCAGGAGTCTGGGACTTGCCTCCCTCTCTCCTACAAATGTGACCTGGAGGATGACTGTGGAGACAACAGTGATGAAAGTCACTGTGGTAAGGGCATGTGCTACCCAGAAGCCCACTAGGGGGTGAGGGTGCGGTCACCGTACTTCACTGGGTTACACTGGTGGATGGGGTGGGCAGGAAATGGAGAGTTCTTGTATTCATTTTGGTATCTATGGCCTTCAGCTACAGGGTCATCTCCTTGGCAGCATTGCGTTGTTTTCTTCTTGTGTTGTGACAGAACCGACTTGCTGTTTCTTGTGAAAATTCAATTCTAGAAATATCTGATCCAGAGTGAATGGGACACTGAATGCACAGTCAGGAAAGATAGAGCGTAAACTCAGCTCCTTGTCACTTGTTTGCTCTTTGCCTAGCTTTTGTTTTTTAACATGGAAAAAATGAGGACACAGACCCTGCTTGGTCTTGCAGAGATGCTGTTTGGGTGAAATGGGATGGTGAGGAAGATTTCTGAATGGGTTCAGTGGGTGGGGAGCGGCTCCACAGCCTTGGTCCCCCGCATGGAGTGGGCGTGAGACAAGCTGCCCAAAGGCGCAGATCCGTACCTTTGTGCACTGTTTATTTTTTAAGTCAGCCTCATTCAGTAAACTCTGTTAATAGTCAGCAGACGAAGCGAGCTTTGACTGAGCATCTGTTTTCTGAATGGGAATTTAAAATTTCAGAAAAGTGTGTAACAATGGCAGGGAATTAGGTGTTTTCTAGTGCGGCCCTTTTATCTCCACATTGAGCAAGTGAGGTCCACAGGGGCTAGAAAGCATATTCTAGTCTGTGTCCCAACAGAGTGGGAGGGGACTGAGACTTGTGTGTCCTGTTTTCTGCTCCCAGGCTCTTTCTGGTGCATGCCATTGCCCTGCCAGTTACATGGGCCCTTCGTTTACATCCTCTGGGTCTGCTAACCACGGAAGGAAACACTGGGCAGTACACACAGTGCACCAGATTGGAGAGGCCATAGGCACGGAAGGGAAGTGAGGATGCAGGCCAGATGTCAGTCCAGCCGCGGCGATGAGTCATGTGCCTAGCTGTACCCTCTCCGCTCTGCAGGGTCAGATCCAGCCAGGCTTGCTTTGTTAGGCTCAGGTGGTCTGACTCACAGACACTGAAATGAAGGGGCTGCTCATAAATCACTTTAACACCAGGGAACTAATGGAGTACATTCGGGGCCACTTTCACACATGCAATAACCCTGCTTTGGTGCTGGGAGGAATTTCTCTCTGTTGGTTCTGTAATTCACCCCCCTTGTCCCTGCCTTCACCTCGGCTATTCTCAGCAGGCTGAAGTGAGCCAAGGTCTTGATTAGGAGGGAGGAAGCTCCACGTGGCTCTGTGCTCCAGGGTCACCCAGCCCCTTCAGGCACATGGGCAGCTGCTCAGCAGGCCCCACAGTGTGCCCCACTTCTGCTGGCAGTCCTGAATCCACCCCACAGTCCCACTTAGTCCCTTCTCTGGTGCAGGGCCTCTTCACGCCTCCAGAATTTTTTCCATGTAAGTGTCTACTTCACTGCCAACCTGTCTCTGCTTCGTGCTACTCCTGTTTTCTGAGTCTGTGGAAAATTCCACTTGAATGTTTCGAGTCTCAGTCTGTTGGGGCTGCCTTTGCAAATTGCCTTAGAATGAGTAACTTATTAGCCTTGGGCATTTATTGTTCCCAGTCCTAGAGGCTGGGAAGTCCAAGGTCAGGTCACCACCAGATTCCTATCTGGTGAGTGCCTATTCCTGTAGACCATTCCTCTCTATGCCCTCATGGCGGAAGGGGTTAACAGGTTCTTGTACCTCTTTTGTAAGGTCACCAATCCCATGCTTAATCACCTCCAAAAGGCTTCACCTCTTGAAGTTATTGCACGGTGATTACATTTCTACATATGAATAGTAGGACACAGATCCAGACCGTAGCTTGTTTTAACGATTTCCTTGGACCTAGTGAAGATGTTGTAGTAGTCACACCTTTCTGATCTCAGAGTATGCTGTTTGTGAGAGAGCCTGCATGCTGACATCCAGCGCGGTGCCTGCAGAAGGCCTCAGCTATGCTCCTGCCAACTTGGAACTCAGCTTCCCCTGAGCTTGGGCCTCTCCACAGGAACAGCTCACATGGACTTCTTAACTTGATTTTGCAAACCACACGCCCTGTCTCTAGGAGTCTTCTGTCTCCTTCAAAATGCTATTGTTTGATCTCCGCCATCACTGCTGCCAGATCTGTTCCCCTCAGAGCTCAAAAGATGGTGACATCTGCGGTCTACACCAGCACAAGTACATGAGGCTGCTCCTGCCGAGAGGCAGCCCACTGTATATGGGTCCAAGGGTGTAATACTCCATCACACTTGGTGGAAATTACTGTAGATGACCATATGGCCCCAGTTAAAGGTCTCTCCATACAACTTACAGATCATAAGTGACAAACATCCCCAGTCAAAGTTCTCTCTGTTTGAGCTGTATTCAGGTAACCCATGACATGGGCCTGTCTCCAGCCCGCGGAGCCTTGGTGCCAGGCAGAATTCTGAGCACCTTCATCTTCACACCAGTGTTTATTGTCTCCTCTGCAGAAATGCACCAGTGCCGAAGTGATGAGTACAATTGCAGCTCGGGCATGTGCATCCGCTCCTCCTGGGTGTGTGACGGGGACAACGATTGCAGGGACTGGTCTGACGAAGCCAACTGTTCCGGTCAGTACTTCCTGGATCAGTTACCAGTACCCAGCTGCTCACGTGCTAGCTAGCATACAGCCTGACCTGGCCGTAGACTCTGAAGTCTGAGAATCAGCCTGGGCTTTGGATGTCAGCTGATTAGTGCTTCTTAGAAAGCTGGGATGAGATAAGGAGCTTGTGCCAGAATATAAATGATCAATCTTCTTCCTTTATCAGGAAAGTCTCCGTAAAACAAGTGTTGGTAGAAGGAAGCAGTGTGCTGAGTGGTATGGCTGGTCTTATTCTGGTTCACCCTTCTTAGTCCTCAGTTCTTTGGGACCAACAATAAACTGTTCACACATTGGTCCCTGGTCTGGGATGCTAGTAGTAGGACTGAGCTAGCTCGTATTTTTCAAGAAGCATCAGGGTCTCCTAAACAATCGAGTCAACTGTACTTGTGCCTATTTGAGATAAAATTTCACAAAGAATAAAGTTAGAGGGCTGGTGAGATAGCTCAGTGAACTAAGTGCCTGCTTAGGCAAGCACAGGGACTTCTATCCTCAGCACCACAGGCCACGTCAGCTACACCCTTGGGTGCCCTGTGCTGGCCATTGAGACCGGGCATGGTGGCACATACCTGTAATCCCAGCACTGGGGAGGATGATAACAGGAGAATCACTGTGAGTTTGAGCTGTGTAGTGAGACCCTGTGCCCAATACATAAATTTAAATAAATAAATAAATAAATAAAGTTAGAAACATCACAAATGTGATGGGAATCACAGGTGGTATAAGATAGGGACAATGTTCTAGCTCTTGCTTTAGGCTCACTTGTGCTTGGTATAGTATTTTTAAGACTCAGTGAGTGAGTGGTGGCCACAGACATTATGGTGGGTGGAGTAGGTAGAACTAGGTCTCCCACGTACAGGATGGTGCATATACACGTCCAGCATGGTAGCCATGCGCGTCACACACTGCAGGGCCCTGAGAAAGCTCCCTTGCGTCCTTTCTGATGCAGATTCAGTGTCTGTGCTTCCAGACAATGCTTCCGTGTCAAGGGGTGGCCAGTACAGGTAGGTGGAGGAGGTGCTGTTAGCCCAGGAAGCACGCAAAAGCTGACTGGAAGCTTTGCGTTTAGAAGGATGATTGGTTAATAAATTAGAGGGGTGTTCTTGGGCGTCTCAGCTTGTGACTTGCAGTGCGATGGGACCTCCTGCTGGCGCAGCCACATTAGTCAGTCCTGTGTTTCAGCAGCATGTGCTGGTCTTCCAGGATGAATTACTAACTTTAGTTCTGCGCGTGGGCTTGTCACACACTCCCAGTTTTATCTCTGGCTTTTTTCTGAGATCACTGGGAAAATTTAGAGTTCTTGCCCCTCAGCTGCAGCCTTGTTCCCATGACTGCTTATCTGGGTGTTCTAGAGATGATTCTCTTTCTCATATCAGAATGGCCAGAGGTCTGATGTGAACTCATGGTAATGTGCGATGTGACATTTCATTTCCTGACATGTATGACATTAGCTGTGTACGGTGCCAGAAAGAGTAGGTCGGGCCCGCTGACCTCCTTTGCCATGGTGTGTGTGCTTTCTCGGCTTCCTCTTTTGCTACCTGTGGGCGTCTGCATAGTCCTCCTTCCCTTCCAATTTCCCCTCCCTGGTCTGAGGTTTATCCATTCAGTTTCTTTTCTCTACTCCCTGTTGATATTGTATATATATTCTTAATATTATTCCCCTCTCCTAGATATGCAAGCCCTAAAATTCCACGTTAGTCAATTGACAAGCCCTAAAATTCCTGTCCACAGTTCCAACACCAAAATGCTGAGTAAAATACTGTGTATTTTAAAACACTCAATATTTAGTATGTCAGTTTTACAATTTAAAAATCCTAAAATTAGAATTCAGAGTATGTATCTCAGAGATGAGTGTTTGCCTAGTGTGTATGAGCCCCTGGGTTCTATCATCAGAACCAGTAAACAAACAAAAATTGATCATTCTTACTTTTCTTAATTATCAGACTTACCCTATAAGGATGTAACCATTTGGCAGGGTTTTTGCTTCTTATATCCGGTGGCTTTTTCTATTATTCTCACAGGATGAGTCTGACAGAGATAAGCTCAAGACTTCATTAATGTAACATGTCTTTAACATGTTCCTGCTGGGTTAAAACACTAGTGGTACATGTATGACTGTCCTGTCCCTTGCCACCGATAGGTGATCACAACCACCCAGCAGTGGGAGACATGAATGACGATCCTGTCATGAATGTGTTAAGGCTCAATCTTGAATTGAAGTAAGTCTGAGTTTTCAGGGTTGTAATGATTTTCTATAGTTATTCCATTTCTTTCTGGTTTCTTATGCTGATTGGAATTCTGCTATGAGATTATCTGTTAAAACAAGACCTTTTGCTACAGCTGCCTTTACTCATTGCTGTTGTTCTGCAGTTTTCCTCACCTACATATGTGCAGGTGTTTTTATGTATCCTGAGTAAGTCTTGTTTTCTTTTAAGATCAGATGATTTATGTTTCTCATCGATTCTGGGTTGTAATATCTTATAATTCAGAGATGGCTGTTGGCTCCTTTCTCTGGTTTATTTTAAGTGATTGCTGCTAGCTATTTGTTGGACTTTCTCTTTTATTCATGCTTCCTGTGTTCATTTTTGCTGTCTCTGTAGGCCTCTGCCAGAATCTGAGTTATTTCTTCCCACTTATCTTCTACTTTAACAGTTCTCTTTTTAGCTAAATCAAATCTGCTAATTTATATGTTGAGGTTTTTATTATTATGATTATAGGGGTTTTTTGTATTTTTTTAAGGAAGGGTCTATAGGGTGTTCAGGGTCTCACTACTAGATTGGACTCCTAGTGATCTGCTTGTTTGCAGCCTCCCAAGAGCTGGGATTGCAGGCGTGCGCCACCATGCCCAGTCTCAATTGCTGGCTCAGTGTGCCCTGGGGGCAAGGTCAGCACTGCATGCTGGGGATTGAACCCCCAGCCACTGTGCCTGCTTGCCGGCACTTTAATCTGCTGAGCTATTTGGCTGGCCCTTTTTTTGATTAGTTTCTACATCTTGTTCATCTGCTAACTTTTTTTAAATGTACCTTTTTAAAAATGTTTTTCGTCATGCTTTGTTTTGCGTGTCTACCTTACCATTTCTTTTCTTCATTTGCTTCCTAATCCTCGGGGGTGTGTGAGCAAGGGGGGCAACAGCTTTCCCCGTTGGAAGCCATGATTCATCTGTTTGCTCCACTTATGCTTGACTCATGCTTTTGGTCAGATGTTCCAGGCGGTCCTGGTAAGTCAAGGAAGATCCAGGTCAGAGAGTAAGCCTAGGATATTGGCTTTTGTCAGAAACTGATATTTTATCTCCACATTAAAGCCAATCTCCTTTATCTTCATCATTTTTGTAAAAAAAAAAAAAAAAAAAAAATTAAACATATGTTATTTACCAAGCACTGAAAGTCAGAGCCTAATTAATTTCTCAGGAGATAGAAAATTCCAGAAAAAGAGAATCTAGTCTGCATTCTGATCATGCCTGACCACTTGAGCGTAATTGTGCAAACCATTTAATGTTTCTCATCTCATCTTCTGGGATTGTACCTGGAGATCTCAGGCGCGCCTCCCAGAATTGTCATTTGGAAGCCCCACGAGCACTTTGAAACTGTTTTCAATTGAAAATGAAATGCATAAGCTGAATACTAACAAGTAGATTAGTATGGTAATCAGTTTAGGGGACTTTATATTTTATGAAAGCAAGCAAGAATATGGTGAGGAATTTTATTCTAAAGTTGCCAGAATTGTGACACCAATAAATCAAAAATAGTCCTAGTGGTGGCTGTCACTGGGGCAGAAACTCATGCGGCACACACAATTCATGTATTCTTCTGATCAGAGATGAGAGATGTTTAATGAATTTTAAGTGCTAATGGTTATAAATACTGATCCATCGCAAAGACTTATTTCCATGCTATCAAACTCAGCCTTGGTGTTCAAATAGCTGAGAAGACGCAGTTAATGGATTACACTTGTTTTAAGTGGTTTGAGAAGTCAGATTCATTATATGCCAACCATTACAAAATAATAGCCTCAAAGTAAACCACTTTCCTCAACCCTTGAGCAGCATATTGCCAATTATCTCAGTGGGATAGAAAATTCTAGTTTGCCTTCAACAATCCACTTCTGTTTGTTTTGTTTTGCCTCCTTCTCTTCTGAAGACACCCTGTTCACAGAAACACACAATGAACCTCCCTGTGTTATAGTAGCCCCTTCCTCACTAGTCTCCTGTGCTTTTGCTGTCAATCATTTCAGGTACCTGTCATCAACAACAGCCCAAAAATTTTCCATGGAAAATTCCAAAACTAAGTAATTCATACATCTTAAATGACACTTATGATTCAGATTATTATTTGAGTATTTTATTTTATTATTCTATTTTATTATTTGATGTTGTTAATCTCTTACTGGTGTATGATTAAACCTCATTGTTGGTGTGTCTACACTGGGAAAGTTATAGATAGATAGATAGATAGATAGATAGATAGATAGATAGATAGAGTTAGAGTTCAATAATATTATTAAAAATTAGGCATCCTTAAAACATCTCAATGTTTCCTCATAGGTCAGAGGATTACTGAAGGTTATTTTTTTCTAGTTGTAAACCAGACCAGTTCTGGCTTTTCTTCAACAATGAATGGACACAACAGCTTCTGTTTCAGAGGAGGAAGGGGAAATTTGATACAAAAGGCACTTACAGTGTTGGTTGGGTTTAAGGCAGATATTATACATTTGAATCTTGTTTTTTTTTAAATTCTTTTTTTTATGTATTTAGTACAGGGTCCATAAGGTCTCACTACACAGATTGGACTCATAGTGATTCTCCTGTTTTCAGCCTCCCAAGTGCTGGAATTATGGGTGGGCACCACCATGCCCAGTCTTGTCTCCATCTCAGCATGCCCTGTGGGCAGGGCCAGCACAGCAGGCTGGGGATCAAACCCAATCCCAGCGCTTTAACCCGCTGAGCTATCTGGCCAGCCCCAATCTTGTTTTGTTTTGTTTTGTTTTTGTGGCTGGGGATTGAGCCCAGGATCTTTTGCACACAAGGCAAGATCTCTACCACTGCGCCACATCCCCAGTCCTCGAATGTTGGGTTTTTGACCTCAATTTTACAGTGCTTCTAAATGACTTCAGGTGACCTCAAACCAGGGATGGAAACGAGGTTCACTTCTAACAGTGAGTCTCTGTTTCACTAGCTGTTGCTGCTGCTTCTCGTTCTCCTCCTCTGCCTCCTCCTCCTCTTCCCTTTCTACTACTACTTCTGCTGTTCCGTCTCTTTTTTTTTTTAAATAAATGTGATGAATGCTAGTTATTACTGGTTAGTGGAGTTTCCTCTCATCTGTCCAGAAGACTAGCTTGTTCTAGTTTCTGAGGTCTGTTTTCTTTGAAGCTTTGAATGAATCTTAATGTTCTTGGGGTCTGAAGTTGAAATGGGCTTGTCCTGTTTTGTAGAATGTTATAAATTCATGGACCTTCACACCTTCAGAGATCACGTAGATGTCAGTGTAAGGAAATAGTGTTGAGGCTTCCGGAGAGTGGTTGGACCAGGTGCGGAGCTTTCCCTCCAGAGCACATACTGCCCTTCCTTGTTTCATGGCATCTGAATGATAGGAGGCCTTATGTGGGAGGTTAAAGTAGCAAGGTATAATAATAGTAAAGGCCAAGCTGTGCTATTATATTTGTTGCTTTGTTTTTCCCAGCTTGTTATGCATTTGTGGAAAGGGAACAATACTGAACTCATAGGTGAATTTTGGCATGGCATGCAGGCCTGGGTAGTGACTTTTCTATGGCTGTGTAGAACAGATCCTGGAGTCCCTGCCTGAGGAGGGACCTACTGTCAGCCCCAGGTGCCTGAGTCCTTGCAGGGGTTCCCACAGGTCACACCTTAATCTCTAGGGCACAGTCTCTTCTCTGTCCACCGTTGGTAGTGGATGAGGAGGGAGGAGTGACCGTCTCTCTTCTCTGTTGTCAGCCATCTATCACACCTGTGAGGCCTCCAACTTCCAGTGCCACAATGGGCACTGCATACCCCAGCGGTGGGCATGCGATGGTGACACAGACTGCCAAGATGGTTCTGATGAAGATCCTGTCAGCTGTGGTAAGTGCAGACCCCTCTCTCACTCTGGAGCTTCCTGAGCGGCCGCTGTGCAGGGGGCGGCCACAGCTGGGCCAAGCAATAAAACGCTGGGCGGGCGCCTCCAGCTTCCTCTCACCCGCGCAGCCCACTTTCTTCCTGTGACCTCGTGAGTGGACCATGCAGTCTTCATTCTCTGACCATCAGGTTGCCTCTCCCACAAGCAGGAGTCTGAGATGCCACCACATCACAAAAGCAGTATTCACGGTGCTGTTCAACACCAACTATTCTTCAGGTTTTCTATCCTTATCCCCTTGCCAAACAATTGAGTATTTAATAGGATCATGCTTACTGTCTGCCTATGTTTATATTGCTTAAAGGAAAATCATTAGTACAATTTTGCAGCATATAATGACTACTGCCATGGGGGGGGGAGTTGGTACATGCACATAACACATCTTGCTTCCTTTAGTGTTTCCATACTTTCAAAAGTTGTCTCTGTTTTATGGACGCTGCATATTCAGTGCATATTGCTACCGCCTAGCTTACCTAGTTGATTCCTGTCTGGGCACTTGAATGCTTTTAGTTTTACGTTTTGTGCTCATTCAGCTATCCATGACCTTGGATGTGAAAGCCTGTTTTGCTTTTTGAACATTTCCTGGGACATTGTCTAAATCACTGTTTCATCACTGAGTCATGATGCTCAAAGCCCCCAGCTAAGAGGAGAGGAGGTCCTTGCTGGTTCATGGCTATAGCCCATGTGGTTTGGCTCCGAGGCAGAGGCAGAGCACAAGAAAGCTGCCCATAGCATGGTGGGTCGGAAGCAGGAAGAACACTTGGACCAAGGGAGAGAGGTCCAGCCCTCAGCATCACACTCACAGGGTAGAATGAATGTTTAAGTCTAAGGTGGGGCAGTGACTCTCTGGTTGGAAGAGAGGCTAAACTAGTGTTAGAGCTTCTGATCAGGGTGTCTTGGTTCTAGCTTAATTTCCCTTGGAACTGGTTATGAAATATCAGGTTTTTAAACTTTTTTTTTTAATTGTATGTATTTGGTATGGGGTCTCACTATGCAGGTTGGACCCAATGATCTTCCTGTTCAGCCTCTCCAGGGCTGGGATTACAGGTGTGCACCACCACACCTGGTCTCGTTGGCTGGCTTAACATGCCCCAGGCAGGGCTAGCAGACATGTAAACTGGGGATTGAACTTGGTTCCTTATGCTTGCCAGGAAGGCGCTTAGACCACTGGGCTATCTTCCTGGCCCCCTTTTAAACATTTTTAGGCAAACCTTTTCCAAGCAGACTTGGTGCTAGACTTCCTAAAGAATTAAGGTTGCAAGTGGTTCAGAGATATTTAAAAATCTAGGATTTTATAATGGGAATTCAAGTCCTCGTGCTTTTCTATTCACTGAAAACTTTTCTGTTTTGTTCTAAAAATAGACTTAATTTTTGAACACATAATACATTTACCCAATTCAAACTGGGAAGAGTATAACAACACCCCAGGAGAAGTTGCTCTTCCTGCACGCCCTGTTCTAACCCAGTCCCTGTAAGAAACCATGCTTTAGTGTCTTTTCAGAATATTTGGGCCTATACAGTCATGCAGTGCATGACGACATTTCTGGCAGTGACAGACTCCGTTATGGTGGTGGTCCCACGAGGCTATGGTGGAGCCGAAACTCTTCTGTCACCTAGTAGCATCATAGACTTGTTCATAGTGCAGTGCTTTACTCGACTTTGTGGTGGTAAAACCATGTTACATTGCTAGTTGTGTACCTGTGTAGCACGTGAAATTGCAAACAGAATGTGACAATAATACTCAACCATGTCACTGGCTTACCTGCCTATTATGCAATAGTTTTTGTCGCTATTGGACAGTGCGTCCTTCTAATTCCTAGAAGAAAAGTTAACTCTAATGTATTTTGCTGCGTTACACTGGCAGCAGCCTCCTACACCTGTGTTTACCACATCTCTTGCACGAATCAGAGAGCACACTGAGTGTTCCATCCATGGCAGCTAGGTCTGTGTATGCACATTCTGATGTCGAATGGCAAAACTTTTGACTAATTGTGCATTTCTCAGGGCGTAGCTGTTGTGGTGATGCATAATTCTACGAACAAAATTTAAATATACTGGGCCAGAAAAATAGCACATTAAAGTGGCTGCTTAGGCAGATGCAGGGGCTGAGGGTTTGATTCCTGGGGGCCTGTGGTGCCAGCCCTGTCCCTGGGGCATGCTGAGACTGCAATTGAGACTGGGCATGGTGGCACACACCCATAATCCCAGCTCTTGGGAGGCTGTAAACAGGCGGATCACTATGAGTTGGATTTAGTAGTGAGACCCTGAACACCCTGTAGACCCTTCCCTAAAATATGTATATAAAAAAATTAAATATACTCTGTCTTGTTCTGTTTTACACAAATAACAGTATACTGTGCATCTGACTTTGTACCTTTATATAACTGCATATCTGGGAGAAAATTTTCCATATTGCTCCTTTTCAGTCTCTATGTCCCCATGTAGCATTCTAATGTAGTCATTTATTAAACAGCCCCCTAGTGATAGACATGTAGGTGGTTTTTGATCTGTTACAACTAGCAATGGAATGTTAACACTTGTTCCGAAAATTAAGTAGAGATTTTTATCTTATATTTACATGATTTTTCCATTGTGTTGAACTCATTTCTACATTTGTAATTGTTGGATATATATATATATATATATATATATATATGCAATTTTGCTAGTTATTGCCATATTGCTGTAGGGTTGTATGTGCATAACTCTTGTACTTTGTCATTCTTTGCTATTGTTGGATTCCATTTCAGAGAAGAAGTGCAATGGGCTCCGCTGCCCCAATGGCACATGCATCCCGTCCAGCAAGCACTGCGATGGTCTACGGGATTGCTCTGATGGCTCGGACGAGCAGCACTGTGGTGAGTCCACGCCCCTCACAGGGCCCAGGTGTTGAAGAGTATCTGTGAGAGCAAATCCAGGTGCGGCTGCAGTATCTCTGTTCAGTTTGCTTTTGACCCTTGACTCTGGAGCGCTTGGCTCAGATTTAGGGTCTGCTCAGGTGGGGAGGCAAGCTTTGGGTGGAGGAGTGCAGCTGGAGAAGCGCTGGGGTCGGTGATTGTGGGATTAGTTTGTATGTGACATTCACTTATGTTATGTTGAAAAAGTCAAGAAAGAAGAATTTGAAGAAAAAACAAATTAATTATGTTTGATTGTTATAGGTGATCCAAAGTTGGAACATTAGGTGTTGAAGGATTGCTAAAAGTCAGTCATTTCTTTTCAGTTGTCGTGACTGAGGAAACATTTATGTAGCAGATGACCTTTTTTGGCCCCAAGTTTCTTTAAATTATCTTGGATTAGTGGTGCTCATCCTTGAGCATACATTGGCCTCACCTGCAGCGCCCAATCCGACATCAGTCACAAACATTCTGGGTTGATTAGAGTGTGGCTTGGGCCCTGGTTTTCTTTTTTCTTTTTTCTTTTTTTTGTTTTGTTTTGTTTTTAATAGTGTTCTAGGTATTTTTCAGAGTGAACTGGCAGGGTGGGGACTCACAGCAAGCTGAGGTCACAGGTCAGATCGAAGGCTCTTGGCAGAAACCACGGAGGGAAACGACTGTAACTCACCATTGAAGGCTGCATTTCTGTGGTGTGTTCCCAGGGCCTTTCCTCCTTGTTTACATACCTGGTATCTCTCCTTACGACACCAATCCTGTTGGATTAGGACCTGACTCTTATGACTTCATTTGCCCTGATGACATCCTTTAATGGTCCTCTCCCCAAGTACAGTCACACTGGTGGTGGTGATGCTGGTGGGGGAGTTGAATGTCAACCTAAGAATTCTGGGGAGAAAGGGTAGGCTAGGCATAGTGCAGTTCACAATACCGGTTCCATACAGAAAAAGTTTACCAATGCCTGCAATGCAGAGTCAGGCTCGTATTAATAGGGAGCTGGATTATGGGCTTTGATACCACTCAGATCTGGATTTCACTGTAGCTTCCTTTTCATCAGTTGTTTATTCTTGGCCAATATTCAATGCTGTTATTCCTAATTTTTTTTTTATTTTAAAAACATGAACAATGAAATCTCCGCTAGTGTTGCCTTAAGGGCTTAAAGATGATCTTTATAACAAGTCCTATAGCTCTGGCCTTGGCAGAAAGCAAGTCCTGGGTCAACAGTGGCTGTGACTGCTGTTTCCTAAACTCACATCTATATCCGTGCCATTGGCCAAGAGGTGGAGGGAGCCCAGCTGGCGCTGGGTACTCATGGCATTTCTCTCCCCACCCCCTGGCAGAGCCCCTCTGTACACGCTTCATGGACTTCGTGTGTAAGAACCGCCAGCAGTGTCTGTACCCCTCCATGGTGTGTGATGGGATCATTCAGTGCCGGGACGGGTCGGACGAGGATCCTGCCTTTGCTGGATGCTGTGAGTGGGGATGGTGGGCAGTCATTTGTGGGCATGAGGTTGAGCTACCTTAGAATGCACTTCTACCTGATTAACAGGCCTCAGCAGAGTGTCCGAGCTTGCCTTGTCTGAGTGTCACCTTTCCTAAGTAAGACATGCTGCTAGTAAACATCTAAGGGTCCACCTTAATGAATGACTGTGGCCTTGCCTCAAGTGTCACCTTGTCCAGAGGGCTTCCTTACCATGCTGTACTCAGGAGCTAGCTCTGTAGCCCCTACCTAAGATCTTCACAATACTTTCTCTCCATTTGATATACTATGTATTTAGTTTTCTATCTACCTCCCTTGATAGAACATGAGTGTCACCAGAGAAGGGGCTCTGTTTTATTCATTGACATAGCCCTATTCCTCAACGCCCTGCTTATAGCCCCTGCGTGCTTGGGCTACCATAGCAAAGTGCCACAGATTGGATGACTTACAAAATAAATGTGTTGTCTGTCTCTGTCTCTGATATCTTACTGGTTTTATCTTGATAAAGAATCCTAATCACACAACCCTAATCACACAAGTTCTAGAGACTGGAGGTCCAAAGTCGCGGTGTTGGCAGTTGGTTTCTTCTGAGACCTCTTTCTGGACCTGCTATGTGGTCATCCTCACCCCGTATCTCTCTCTACATGACCGGTTTTCTCTACAAGCCTGTGCCTAACTTTATAAGAATACCATTCACGTTGGCTTAGACCCACCTTCGTGCCCTCATTTTAACTCTACTTAGCTCTTTAAGCATTATGTCCAAAGCAGTCCCTTGCTTAAGAACTAGGCATTCGGACTTCAACCTATAAATTTTAGTCTGTAAAATAACTCATAAAGTTTTTACAGAATGAATTCATTAGCTAACGGTGTTTTCTATTAAGACTTAGTTTGGAAAAAAAAAACTTCTATTTCTATTCTTCAAAATAAAATAAAATTAGGAAAAAAAAAAAAGGTTTAGTTTGCTCTTCCATCTTGCTTCTGAGGCAGCCCCATTGCCTTGCCCTCTCCGGCACAGATGTAATCTGGACTCACGGATATTTGTTCTTTGTTCCTTCTGTAGCCCACGACCCCGAATTCCACAAGGTGTGTGATGAATTTGGATTCCAATGTCAGAATGGAGTGTGTATCAGTTTGATCTGGAAATGTGATAGCTTGGATGACTGTGGAGATTATTCTGACGAAGCCAACTGTGGTGAGATTTGGGATCCGCCCCTGTGTAGCCTGGCCTTCCAGTGACAGGGATACCTGCAGCTAAGGAGAAAATGTTGGCTAGGACTCACCCTGCAGAATGTGGTTTCTCCTTCCTCAGCAGTGTGTCCTGCAGTTCTCGAATCCCCGATTCCAGTGAGTCAAGTGGAAATCTCAGAGAGTGAAGGTGCTGGGGAAATGCTTATTCTGTTTCCTGCCCTTTCCCTGGCACGTAGGGTCACACTAAATCTAGAGAACACAGGCGAGGTGAGGGCTTATGGTACATACACCAGGGAGTATTTTCTCTTCCCTGAAGTTACAGATTACAGAATCACCACTGGGTTACCATCGATACCTAAGTTATTCCTTTCATGAAATGTCCAAATAAAAACTCAGCTGATTAATACCAAAATGTAAAGCAGAGAAACACAAGTTGAGGGCTGAGAACAGGGCTGCTGAGTCTGGGCATGTTGCATTGTCCTTGGGTCCTGGAAGCTGCATGTGGTCTCTGCAAGGGAAGTGTCGGGGGCCCTGGCCTCAGGGCTCGAGGAGGAGGTGTGCGGGAGGAGCTTCGGGCTCTCACTGGCTCAGGGAGAGGGCTGATGGTGTGATCGATTTCTGCAGAAAACCCCACGGAAGCTCCAAACTGCTCCCGCTACTTCCAGTTCCGGTGTGAGAACGGCCACTGCATCCCCAACAGGTGGAAGTGTGACAGGGAGAATGACTGTGGAGATTGGTCTGACGAAAAGGACTGTGGAGGTGAGAGGGAGGCCGTAGGGCTGTGCCTGGCCAACCCCGAAGCTGTGACGCTCCAGAACGGTCTCACCTGCCTGTGTCTGTCTGGATGGAATCTGAGTACAAACAAACAAACAAACAAACAAAAAGAATCTGTCTGGGTACAACCTAACTTTGGCTCCTAGTGCCTGATATTCCTAATATTTTTGGATTCTTTTGAAGTGGTGACCCTGAGATTTTTTTTTTAACTATTTATTTATTTATTTATTTATTTGGTACAGGGTCTCGCTGTGCAGCTCAGACTCGTATTGATCCTCCTGTCTCGGCTCCCCAGAGCTGGGATTACAGGCGTGTGCCACCACACTTGGTTTCAGTGGCCAGCTCGGTGTGGGGACACCTTGGCATGCAGTGCCAGGGATCAGGATCAGACTTGAGTACCTGAGCTTGCCAGACAGGCACTTAGACCGCCAAGCTATCCCTAACCCCTAAGATTTGCTTGATTTTTAACCACCCCCTCCCTTTTCCTTTTGAAATCAAGATGATTGGTTTCTCCTGTTTCCAAGGGTGTTCTTTGCAGGCTTGGCAGGGCACAGCCAGCAGCCTAGAGTACCGCTGCTCGGAGTGTGAGCTGCAGACCAGCAGCTTCTGCATCTCCTTGAGCTTGTGAGGCAGTGGGACTCTCAGCTGGGAGTGGTGGGGCAGGCCTGTTACCCCAGCACTCTGCGAGGCTAAGACACAAGGACTGCAAGTTTGAGTCTAATTGGGCAACTTAGTGATTCACTGAGACCCTATCTCAAAATTTAAAAAATTTAAAAAGCACCAGGATATAACTCAGTGCCAAGACCTTTGGTTCAGGGCTGCGGTCTAAAGCGCCTGTTTAGGCAAGCTTAGGCAAAAGCGCAGGGACGCGGTTTAATCCCCAATACCACATGCCACACTGGCCCCGCCCCGAGGGTGGGCTGAGCTGGCCACAAAAAAAAAAAAAAAAAAACCTTGAGTTCAATCCCTAATAACACAAATGCACATGCACATACACACATGCACACACACACACATGCATACACGCTCACACGTGCCCCCCCCACATGCAGACTCTGTGGCCCTACCCCACAGCCACTGAGTGAGACTCTGCACTCTGACGAGGTCCCCAGGTCCTGCATGTGCTGTGATGCACCTAGGAGCACTGAGAAATGACACCTGCCTTTCTGCATCCATCTTGGAGTTCTTACCCGCAAAGCTGCTCTGGGGTCACTGTGATGAATGAGCTCCGCCCGTAGGTCTTCTGTACCAGCGCTGTGGCTTCCAGGCCACCTGTTCTTTCTATCAGTCCCTGCAAAAGAAAATTCACCTGGCTACTAGCTAGCATCCGTCTGATAGTGTGGTAGCTCTATTCCCCCAAAGGGAAGAGTGTCCCCGCTTCTGACACGCCATTGCAAGTGACTTGCAGATGGGGGCTGTTCTGAGCTGTGTGCACACTGGCTTCTTCCTCGGAGGTGCTACACCTGGGACATGTGCCCTAGGTGTGGGCACACTGTGCCCTGAGGTCGAGCTTCTAATGCTCTGGCTTTCCTCCTTCGTGTTTTCCTCAGATTCACCTGTGCTTCCCTCCCCCACCCCTGGGCCCTCCACGTGTCTGCCCAATTACTTCCGCTGCAGCAGTGGCCCCTGCGTGATGGACACCTGGGTGTGCGACGGGTACCGGGACTGTGCGGATGGCTCGGATGAAGAAGCCTGCCCCTCGCTCGGTGAGCCCTGTCCGGGCCCCTCCTGTGGTTCCCGCTGTGCTAGAGGATCTTCTAGCAGCACAGCCTGGCCGCAACCCGTACTTGTCACAAACCTTGTGCCTTTAGGGCACAGAGACTTCTGATGCTGCTCCTGGATGGAAAGTCTGTGGGAAACTACAGGGTCTCATTTTCCAAACTGCCCTCCGAACTCCCTGCCAGAAAAGGCCAGCCACCTGCTTTCCACCCCTGCTGCGGTTGGGCAGCCTCTGCTTCCTTCTCAGTGGGAAATTGCAGTTGGGATGATAGGGTGGTTTTTGTGTGTGTATTGTAAACTCTCAGAGGACAGGACCCAATTTTCTTGTTAGCTGGTTGTCTG
The DNA here is from genome assembly GCF_000260255.1 of Octodon degus. Taxonomy (NCBI): domain Eukaryota; kingdom Metazoa; phylum Chordata; class Mammalia; order Rodentia; family Octodontidae; genus Octodon; species Octodon degus. The sequence continues at coordinate 3,386,776 of NW_004524656.1, read as the reverse complement.
GCCTGTGCTGTTAAAAGAAGAGCGAATACTGCCATCTAGTGGCTGAACACTGAGGCAGCTGCAGGTCTGCGAGAACTGCAGGGCTAGGGTGGGTGGGAGCAGGCGCTCCAGATCCCATCTATGCAGGCAGGAAGGTTAAGGATGCTGTGTTCTTCCCTAAGCAGGAGTGAGCTTCAAAGTCATTGACATGAAAAGAATAGATACTTGTTTGCTATGTTTTGCATAATCCTTGTCCTGGCAGAGGTCTACCAGTCTGATTTTCTTGCATAACTGCTTCCCTATATAAAAATCACCGCGGGGGGAAGGGAGGAAGATAGCTTCGCGGTCTAAGCGCCTGCCTGGCAAGAGCAAAGACCTGTGTTCTATCCTTGGTACCGCATGCTGTTCCGGCCCATGGTTCTGGGTGTGCTGTGCTCCAGCCTTGAAACCAGGCGTGGTGGCACATGTCTGTAATCCCAGTGCTGGGGAGGCTGAGACAGGAGGATCACTATGAGTCTGAGCTGCATAGCAAGACCCTGTACCAAATAAATGAATAAATGATTTTTAAAAAATCACCATGGATATCCTCTTGCTGTATTTCTAGAAGATCAATTATTGATGTTTAATTCCTGTTTTTGTTGTTTTTTTTTTTTTCATGTATTAGTACAGGATTTATAGGGTCTCACTACACAGATTGGACTCATAATGATTCTCCTGTTTTAAGCCTCCCAAGCGCTGGGATTATAGGCATGCGCCACCATGCCCAGTCTCAGTTGGCATCTCATTGGGCCCTGGGGGCAGGGCCAGCACGGCACACTGGGGAAAGAAACCTGGTCCCTGCACCTGCCTATTCAGGTGCTTTAATCCGCTGGGCTATCACTCAGCTTTTATGTCTTTTTCTATGTAGATTGTTGGTACACAAGTTGAACTTGGTGGTGTCTCCAGCTGTTGCCTCTAATTTCTTTAGTGTAAAAGTCTTTCAACTGGTTTTTCATCCTCATTTCTCTTCCTTCTAGCCTGTCTTCCAGTGAGACACATGCTGACGCATTACCACAGCCACCCCCACCCTTGGGGCTTTCCAGTGGCTCCATTCTTGCCCAAGAATAAGCGGCATCATTTGCCTTGGCTTAGATTTCTAGGACTTTGGTAATTTTAGGGTTAGCTCTGGGGCTGATCAGTTTCCCCAAAGAGAATTCCTACAACCTCCTGCCTAGACAATAGGAGTTTTTATGGGGTTCTTGGGACAAGAAATGAGATCTCCACATTCTGCTGCCTGTAGGACAATCCCAGGCTTGTGGTAGAATATTCTTGCCCACACAATGCCTCTGTGAGCAGCTCTCTCTTTTTCTTTTGTTCATGTGCTGGCCCGCTAGTCTTCTGTTGGGATGAGGTGTGTGGTGGTCATCCTTGGGGCTGTCAGGTAGAAGGATGTAGGGAACAGAGCTAGCACTTTCTTGCTGTTGCTCTGTGGTGCTGGGATGGGACTCAGGCTTTCCTTACACTAGGTAAGCGTTCCACCCCTGGGCTACGCTCTCAGACCCTGTGGATGCCTCTGAAGCATTTTTCACTTGGTTCCTTTCTTTTACTTCTCCCTTCTTCACTCTCAGTCAAGAAGAGCCAATTTCTGAGCTTTTTGAGGAATTTTTGGTATTGAACTAGTTGGTTTTCATCTTTTTCCTCTTAGGGCTCAGAGTAGTATACAATCCTCTTTCATCTTTTTAGTCAACTACCTCTGTCTGTCTGCTTTCTAGCTTCCTAAATTTCATGACTTTTGTTTATTTTCCTATTATCAGTGCCCTTGTGGGTTTAGGTCTTTAAAATCATTCTCTGAACTACGTCTCTAGTGGGTCCTATGAGGGGGCACATGAGGTGTCAGCGTCCAATCTGCTGCCTTGGTCCAGAGCTCACAGGCGCCTTCAGGTGCCCGTGGAAGTCACATCCACCTTCAGGTACTTGTGGAAGCCACACCCATCTTCAGGTGCCCATGGAAGTCATACCCGCCTTCAGGTGCCCACAGCAATCACCCCTGTCTTCAGGTGCCCATAGCAATTACACCCCCCTTCAGGTGCCCATGGAAGCCACACCCACCTTCAGGTGCCCACAGCAATCACATTGGTCTTCAGGTGCCCGTAGCAGTCACACCCCCCTTCAGGTGCCCGTATCAGTGTCTGAAGTTCTGACTTTCCTGAGTTACTGCCCTTACTGCCAAGCTCCTCAATACTAACATCTGAATTTTAAAAATCTCTTTTCTAGCCAATGTGACTGCCCCCTCCACTCCAAGCCAGGTTGGGCGCTGTGACCGATTTGAGTTCGAGTGCCACCAGCCAAAGAAGTGCATCCCCAACTGGAAGCGCTGCGATGGCCATGAGGATTGCCAAGGTGGCCAGGACGAGGCCAACTGCCGTGAGTAGTTAGAGAGCACCCCGGCCCAGGCCAGACTTAGGGAGCTGTACTGTGTGTGTGTGTGTGTGTGTGTGTGTGTGTGTGTGTGTGTGTG
>NW_004524656.1:3376974-3384200 GCF_000260255.1 Octodon degus | reverse complement strand
GAGAGAGAGAGAGAGAGAGAGAGAGAGAGAGAGAGACAGACAGACAGACAGACAGACAGACAGACAGACGGAGAGACAGAGGGAAAGAGAAAGACAAACAGACAGAGAGACACAGAGGGAAAGAGACAGACAGACAGAGTCAGTGTCCAGGCACTTCTGTATGACTATCCTTTTATAGTATTCTTCATAGGGACCTTACCTCACAAATCCACATCATATTATATAATAGCCACATTTTTAAAAATAAGTTCACTGGTTTACTTTAAATACCAGGAACATATCCATTAAAACATTTTCTGAATGAATCAGAAATAAATAGGGATTTTGTTATATATTTCAACTGACTGAGATACCTGTTGGTGAAGCCAATATCTTTCCTTTGTTCATTCATTCTTCTTAATGTATTTAGTGAGAGGCCATAGTTGGGGTAGGATGACCTCCAGCACCCTGTTATGCAGTTCAGCCTTAGCCCCTAGGGTAATTCCAGTTGGTGAGCCTGAACCCAGTGTGAAGTGATGTGTTCACTGTCTGTGGGTTCTGAGATGAGACAGTGGTCAAACATAATAGGTCTTGCCCCTGCTTGTCCATTGTACCCAGGGAGGACCTGTGGAGTAGGTCATAGATATGGCTCTGTGAGCTGTCTGAGGCCCACAGTGTGAGCTCAACAAGGAGGCCTACATCTCAGGATGCCTTGTGGGAGACGGAGGTGGAAGTGGACCACCTGGAGGTCAGGATGTGGAGATGAGGTCACTATTTCCTCCTCATCCAAAAGACAGAGCCTTTTGGTCCCTGGCTGGACTCGAAGTCTATCTCTGGTCTGATGGGTAGAACTGTAAAGATTTGGGGACTGTGTGGTCAAAGCGTGTCCATCTGCCTGTCATCCACATGCCTCTTTGATGACGGACCCTGCTGTAGTTTGGAGCTCTTTCCTTTTGGTGACCTCCTTTCCTTCTAGTCACCTACTCTAGGCAGAAGATATCCCAGCCAATCACATGTCCTTTACTACCAGGAAGAGCATTTTTCTATGCCTAATTTTCCTCTAATGAACATAGAGTAGCAAAGACCTACCCTCCTCTCAGCTGAGAGCCCCTCCTGGCCCTAGCCCAAGCAGCAAGTGTCTCCATTCCTCTTCTTCGTTCTCCGTTCTGGCCCCATTTCTTTCCTTTACAATTCATAAATGAAAATTGAAGTCCCAAATGGAACTCCAGCAAATGTTACCATCTCAAGGTAGATTAGGATTAAAAACCTAGAATGTTATTTCTTAATTCTTCTGAGTAGTTATAAAATTTACATAATAGCAGGATCACATGAGAAGTGCTTATGAAAAACATAAGTTTGGTCACTGAATCAGGAGCAGTTGTCAGGAGGACGTTCAGGAATACATCTGTGTATGGTTCTTAGCACTAGACGAGTATGGTGAATTCTGTGCTCTCCTAGATATTTGGTATGTGTTTGGTAACATCTCGAGTTTGGTTGGACAGATAGCTGTTGATCACCCAGGATGTGGCAGGCACTGATCAGGCTACTGAGGACACAAAGTCTAGTGGGAGAAACAGGAGCCCCTAGTTGTATCCTGTATCCAGTATAAGTGGATATAAGTTGTATCCAGTATAAGGTGTGTAGTAAAGGAAGTATCTTCACGGAACTGCTATAGTTCAGCAGGGACCTCATCAGTGGTGGACCTCATCAGCTGCCTGGAGAAGTGGGGAGCTGGTCAGGGAATGCATTGAGCTGAGGACTCCTGGGTGTTTCTTTTTGCTTGTTTAAGAAATATTTTTCTAACTCTTGAACCCCAGTGAGCTTCCAGCCTTGGCCAAGTTGCAGGGACTACAGATGCATACCAATTTTCTCAGATCTGAAAGAGTATTATTGGAGAACAGTGAGACAGGTGGGAGAGGACAGGCATTCTAGGGACAGCATGAACACCCAGAGGCTCAGCAGCATGAGAAAGCAGGTCTGAGGAGGAGGGCCATGGACAGGGCAAAGGTTGAGTGTGGAGAGACAGGCAGGGCACTTGGGTGGGACATCCGTCGTAGTACCTTATCCTTTGAGTCATAAGGAGCCATCGCAGATTTTAGCAGGAATAGAGATGTCCTTACATTTTAGATCACTTGGCCTCTGTTATGATTGGAATTGGGTTAGAAGAAGGAGTGGAGTGAGATTGGAACCCAAGGCCAGTGAGGGGGCTAATGTGACAGGAGAGTGGAAGTGAAGCAAGAGGAGTGTATCTTGGTCTATCAGGGGCCGGAACAGTCACAAAGAAGAAAGAGGGAGGTCCCCTCCTCCAGTGACTGGAATACCATAGCTGCAAGCTATGGTGGGGGTGCCTGGCTTCCCTGTGTGGGGCCAGGACCATAATGAGCTTTGACTGATGGGGGAGGCAGAGCTAGGATGAGGCTTCCTAGTGGGAAGAGGCTAGGTCTGTCCTTGTGGGAGTTGTTTGCATCCTGCTCGAGTGACCCCATCATTGGCAGGTGTCTTCTCCACGTGAGTCTTTGCCAGGCTTCACACTTCCATGGTCCCCCATTAACTGCCTCTCTAGTTTTCATCCTGTAGAGACAGACTTCATTATGTCCTGGGGGTCTTGCTAGGCTCCTGTCTAAAGACAGAAATATTGTCTTAGCCAAGTTCTGAACCTGACATAGGACATGTATTTATTACCAAATATATCTTTTTTCCCCCACACATGTGCTTTTTCTATATGGATTATATGACCCTCATCAATTGTGGTTTTCTTCACCATAGAAGTCATTTCTGCTTTTCTTTCATTTGTCTGTAGGATCCTTTCTTTGTCCAAAAGTCCAGGAGTTTGATAAGTTGCTACTTGGGGTTCTTTTTGTAAGAAATACCCTTTAACTCTTACCACTTCTTCATTTTCTAAGCTGGGTTGATTTGTTTTGTTTGCTAGTTGTTTACATTAGGAAAGTGGTAAACTATCCTATTGAATAACATCCTCAGGAATCAGAAACTGAGTAGGTGCAGGCACATTGTGGGGATGAACTGTATATGGTACACTTGTTTCTAGTTATCTAGAATGCAGGAACCAAAAGCCTTGGGCTATACTGCCTGTGTGTTAGTATTTTTTTTTTCTGTTACTCTTCAAGTATCTCCATTCTGTTCAAAATGTCATTGATGACCTGGATAAAAATTTGGCAGGCAGCCTTGCCACATGTAAGCAATAAAAGTCAACATGATAAATAATTTTTTGTGAAATAATTAGGATTTAAGGATGGAAATTCACATTTGACAGTGGGGTTTAATACATCGTTCATTATTCTCACATCAATCATGTACTTATTCCACTTAATTTCCAACCTTGTGATTTGATATTGTTCCATCCTAGAGATGGAAAAACCAAGATTTGAAGAGGACCATCTAATTAGTAATAGACTGAGATGTTTACTTAGGTAAAAATGTGTGATCTTTCCATCATGTTTTTGTTTATGTTGGAAGTTCTTATGATGGAAAGGTTTACAGTATATAACATTGAAAATTTAAATAAGAATTACTGTAAAATTCTATGCTTACCTGAATAGAATAAAAAAGTTGACCCCAGGACAGTAAAACAACATGACAAATGGGCCTGCGCTCACCAAAATGACAATAGGAATATTTGAGCCCGGTAGCTACACATTATGGTGAACATGAAAAAGAACTAATCAAGAGGAAAAGAAATGGGATTGCCCTCCTGGGTGATAATAACCCATTAATTGAATGCTTAAGCCAGTGTCTTCAGCCAGTTTTAAATCTGTCTTGTTCACAGTAATGCTGTTCAGTTCAGGGACTTAAAATCAAGACATGCCACGCTGTAATATTTTCTTCAATCCATTAACCTGATCACCTTGTCAAAACCAAAATGTGGCTAGTGAGACAGGATTCTTCGCAGAGAAACTGGTGGTTACTATACCTGTGCTAAGTAGTGATCCGTCAACTCTTTAATGATCAGCTGAAGACTTTTCAGAGACTAATGATGCCTGACTTCCAGATTCTGAAACTTGTGCTTTTTTCTCCACTTTTAAAGTTTCTGTTTGTTTGTTTGTGATGTTAAGCAGCTTCCTCAGGCTCACATAGAATGAAAGCTTATGGCCCTGTTTTTTTTTTTTTTTTTTTTGACTCCATAACTTGGATCCTTCGGTGGAACAAGATCCCAGTTCTTTCTGTTAATTAAGATGGTACCTCAGTGCAAGAGGACATTCTGCTCATTTCAGAGATGTATTTGAAAGCAGAAGCCAGTGAACTCAGAAAGGTTTCAAACTGTCCTTCCCAGACGGTCTCATGAGTAAACCCAGACCCTTGTGGCGCATGGCACTTCCTCTGTGGGCTTAAGGAGGTTCCTTGTGTTCCAGCCACACACAGCACCTTGACCTGTATGAGCAGGGAGTTCAAGTGTGAGGACGGGGAGGCCTGCATTGTGCTCTCGGAGCGCTGCGACGGCTTCCTGGACTGCACGGATGAGAGCGACGAGAAGGCCTGCAGCGGTGAGTCCTGCCCCCACAGGCTGGCCTGAGCTGGGGGGGCTCCTGTGCTGTGGGGATGCGCAGCTAGGACCTTGCGGAACTTTTGCTCCCCCTGAAAGTGAAAGAGATTCATGCCCAACTCTGGAGCACCAAGTGATGGGAGGCTTCTGGTGGCTTCCTACCACCTCCTCCCTGTTGATGAAATTTGGTATTAAATTTGTGTTCTGGGGACCTCTTGCTGATGTACCGTTGTTCAGAGAGCCAGCTCTCAGCAATTCAGTCCTGTTCTCTGAATGCGTTTGGAGATCACAGAACCTGCTGTGACATGGTTCTTGGAACTATAGCCATCTCTATGGAGAATCAGGCTCAAAATATAGGAAGGAGGTGAAATGCCAGGAAAAGCAGCATGACCACACAGTTATAGGAGGAGGTTTCAGCTACATTTTCTAGGGTGTCTTTTCAGATAGAGGTTGTGATTCCCTGACAATTTAGATCATAGTAGCTCTACCTAAAAGCCTAGGTCTTTTCAAATCCATAGATGTATAATTCGTAAGTGTCTGTGACTCTTCCCCCTCTTTTTCTTTAGATGAGTTAACTGTATATAAAGTACAAAATCTTCAGTGGACGGCTGACTTCTCTGGGGATGTAACTTTGACCTGGATGCGGCCAAAAAAGATGCCCTCTACTTCTTGTGTGTATAACGTCTACTACAGGTAGGCCCCATCTTTGCCTTGGTCTTCATGCTCACCGAATGCTTCATAAACTGTAATGTTTATAAAGAGCCTCTTTATTAGCGAAAGTCACATATCTCAGCCACCCTCTGCTGCTTTGCTGTGACAATATCTTTGTTCTTTTGGTCAGAGTGGTTGGAGAGAGCATATGGAAGACTCTGGAGACTCACAGCAATAAAACAAACACTGTTTTAAAAGTCTTGAAACCAGACACCACATACCAGGTTAAAGTACAGGTTCAGTGCCTGAGCAAGGCACACAACACCAATGACTTTGTCACTCTGAGGACTCCAGAAGGGTGTAAGTGTTCCAGTTCGTCTTTATGACATGTGTATGACCTTTGTTTTCCCGAGGCTCCTCAGGAATATGGAAACATCCTCTGCCTTGTCTTATGTGTGTGGAAGTGGTAGGGCTGGGTTAACTGCTCTTACTGAGTTGTTGGTCACTGGTTCTCCTTGTTAGGGCAGAGAATGTTCCTACTCCTTAAGAAGTTGTTTTTAAATTCCCTCTACCATTGGACTCATTTGTATTTCTTGTGTAGTTTCTGCCACAACCTTTTTTGCCTCCTCTAATATTTTCCTGCATTTGGTACTTACTAGCTTACCATCATTAAAATATGAGGCATGTCAGCAATTTTGAGGCTAGATTTTAAAGAAATTTACCAAATTTATGTGTCCAATAGAGTTCTCACCTTTCTTCTTGAACGCAGTTGACATGAGTGACTATTTGCTTGTTCTAGTTATTTTTTTTTTCTATATCACCAGTGGTATAATTGTTAGCTCATGGGATAATTCTATTAGTAAATTTTTGAGGAATTAATTTCCACTCTCTTTTCCATAATGGCTGTGCTAATTTATATTTCCTCAACAGTTTAGGAGAATTCCCCTTTCTCTGAATCTTTGCCAGCATTTGTTATTTTGTCTTTTCGATAATTGCTATTCTAACTGGGGTGAAATGATCTCTAATTGTAGTTTTAATTTGCATTTCCCTGATGATTAATGGTGATCGTGTTTTGTTCATTTTTTTTTTTGGCTATTTTTGTGTGCCTTCTTTTGAAAAACGTCTAGTTCAATCATTTGCCCATTTTTAAATCAGATTTTTATTACAGTTGCTTGTTTGATTTTCTTATATATTCTAGATGTTAATTCTTTATTGGAGGAATAGGTTGCAACTATTCTCTTCCATTGGGTAGATTGTATCTTCACTATTGTTTTTTTAATGTGGAAGTGTTTTAGTTTGCAATAGTAGCAAAAAATGTTGATTTTTGCTTTAATAATCTATAATTTTTGAAGTCACATTAAAAAGTCTGTTCAGACCAACATCTTGAAGCATTTCCCTTATTTTTCTATTAGTGTCATAGTTTTGGGCCCTCTATTTAAAGTCTTGGTCAATTTTGAGGTGCTTTTATATAAGGCGAAAGATAGAAGTTTCACATCATTCTTCTCAATTTTTCCAGTCCCCTTTACAGTACATATTCTTTCTCCAGTGCATGTTCTTGATTCCTTTGTCCAAAAAAAGTCAGTTATATAAATATATAGATTTATTTTTGGATTCTTTAGTCTTTTCCATTGGTCTGTGTGTTTTTTATAAAGTATTATGCTGCTTTGGCTAGTATAGCTTTGTAGTACAATTTAAGATTAAGTAGTATGATACTTCAAGCTGTTATGTTTGCTCGGGACTAATTTGTTTACTTGTAGGCTCATATGATTGCTCAAAAATTTTAGGAAGTTTAAAAAAATTCTATGAAGAATGTGATTTGTTTCCTGATTTCACTGTATTTGTAATTTTCTTTTGGTAGTGTCCACATTTTAACAAAATTCTTCTAATCCATGAAGATGGGATGTCTTTTTATTTTTGTGTTCTTCTTTCTTTCATCTGTGGTTTATAGTTTCCATTGTAGAGATCATTCACTTCCTTGATTAAATTTCCTCCTAGGTTGCTTTGTACCTATTGTAAATGGTATTATTGGTTCCTTGTTTGTTTCTTTCAACTAGCTTTTTATTGGTCTATAGAAGTGCTACTGATATTCGTGTATTGA
>NW_004524656.1:3346341-3376874 GCF_000260255.1 Octodon degus | reverse complement strand
TTTTTTTTTTTTTGCTTAGTTCTTAGATTTTTCTATATCTAGGATGAGGTTGTCTCCATCTAGGGATAAGTTGACGTCTGAACTGACTTTTTTCCAGTGCCAGACGCCCCTCGAAATCTGCAGCTGTCGCTTCACAGGGAAGCAGAAGGTGTGATTACTGGACACTGGACTGCTCCCGCCCACGCCCACGGTCTCATTCGTGAGTACATTGTAAGTACCTTCCCGTCATTGAAGTGTCAGAGAGCCAGAGGCTTCTGGGTGTCTTGTATGACTAGGGACTCATTGGGTGTGCTTTGATGGATAACGACCCACCCATGAGAACAGTTCATACCCCACCTTCCCCTCTTTTCACTGGCCTCTTTGTAGGTTATAGGGTGCTCCATATCTCTGCTTATGTTTTACTCATATTTTTCTTCTTACTTTAGGTAGAATATAGCAGGAGTGGTTCCAAGGTGTGGGCATCCCAGAGGGCTGCTAGTAATGCAACAGAAATAAGGAACTTACTGGTCAACACTCTCTACACTGTCAGAGTGAGTATTCACATATATTCCATCCATCTGGGCAGTCGCAGAGATTCCCATTTTATAAGCAGTCTGTGCTTACTTTTAAGAGATACATACTAGTAGTCTACAAAATACCCGGCTCCTTGTGCTGATGGGGAAATCAGGCTTCCCTCCAGTAACCACAACTTTATGGTAAAGGTAGCTCTACCTACTAGTAACCCCAGTATCCTATTAGCTTTCTAGCACCTAAACTTTTGCACTTACCTCTTTTCTGTTTATCTTTAGCTGCAGGGTGATTCAGAACTATGATAACTGGCATTTACGAACTTTGTGAGATTCCTATCAATTGTGATGTTCTCTTTAGAGAAAGGAGATAGATTTTGTGTCAAACATGTTTGATGAGACTGTTAATTATATACACTACAGAGATTCCCTTGCAGCGATAATCTTCCCAATTCTCTTAATGTGTGTGTATGGACATAGAACTTGGATTTTTATGTGAACGTACACACCCATGACCTTTAGAAGAACTTTGACATCAGTCAGTCAAATGAGATTTAGGACTGTCATAATCACCTTTATCCAAGTTCCTCTCCTTTGTCTCTTACATCTCTTTTATCAGCTGCTGGATATTAAATCTGAATATTCTGAGAACACTCTGTATATAATTTTTCACCCTCGCTGCCAAAATCTCACCCCTTTAGCTCATTCAGAATTCTTGCTGTGTGGTGTTTTGCCTTTATTTCATACTAATTCGCACTCTGATTTGAAAAGGTGGCTGCGGTGACTAGTCGTGGAATAGGAAACTGGAGCGATTCTAAGTCCATTACCACCATAAAAGGAAAAGGTAAATGATTCCAGTATTTGAAGATTTAGAGAAGCTAGAAGCCCCTTTGGAAATGACCTTCAGTATGACTGGAAAGAAACATGGATGACAAAACCACACAACTTCCTTCTCCCTAACATTTGCACACGTCTAGGTATTTCTGTGGTGTTTTAGAGATAAAGTCTTTTTGGGTGACCTTGACTATATTTTTCCTCCTGGAACTGAAGGAATTGCCAAAGGCCATCATACCTATCCCTTGGAAGCATGTACAGCACCTAAAACAGTAGGAGTCTGACTTCTCACTAAAGAGAAAGGTGGCTTTTTACATGTCCATTTGTGGAGGTTTGGAGAAAGCTCCATGGTGACACTTGAGGCACATTCATGGCAGTGCCACTGACAAACTGTGTCAGTGGTGGTTCCTAGTCATAGGGCTGGTCTTTGGGCACTGTGCAAGACACACTACCTTGCATACATCAGCTCCCCTGATTGATCATCTGAGCACTATAAAGTCTGATAAGAAAGTGGAATGAGGCATGTCACTCATCCCAGGTCACATAGTCAGTGACCAAGCTGGCATGAGAACGTAGCACACCTGACTATGAAGCCTGTGCTCTTAACCATTCTGCTACATGCTTCCCTCTGGGCTGAGACCCCCGAGCCCCACTGGGCTGCTCTGCTTGCTAGGGTGGCTGGCTTGTCCTCTTGCATGTGTGTCTCATGAGGGCTGTTATCTGGCCTGTTTTTCTCTACTCTGTCACTGATAGTTAATGGAACTGAAGAGGTAGTTGGTGAATCAGGGAACTGAAGCAAGTAGATGAAGGATTCTGGGAAATGTTGGGAGATGAACCACAAATCATCTTCCTGAGTGGTTTTCTTCATCTTAGCTCTGGGATTTTCATTTCTAGATGTGAAGATATTAAAACCAGATGAGCCCAGTGCCATGGCATGTGATTAGGGGTTTTGCTTTAACCTGAACCTGCAACATAAGCATCGAGTAGTGGACAGTCATTCCCTGTTCCTTTAATAATCTAGAGTGTGGAGATCAGGGCTGCAGGCTACCAGACTTGGCGGCACCAATTAGTCAGTAGACAGAATGCTAGTAGGTAATAAAGAAAATGTGTTGAATTTATTCTCCCCTGGAGGTTTTATTGTATTTTCATTTCTCTCTACAATATGTAGATCGAAACATACTGGCCATTCATACACAAAGAGGTGACTCAAAGGTGAACATGCACTTGAAGTTCTGAAAGAACAAGTCCCACATGCATTTGAAAACCTCAGCGGGTGGTTCGGCTTTCTTCAACTTCTCTGATTTTGCTATATCTGAGCTCCGCCCCATGTGTTTGGATTAGGGTGTGTGCAGAAGGCAACTATGTGCTGTGTCCAAAAGTATTTCCCTGAGATATCTGTGACCCAGGATCATAATCACGTAAGGAAACAAAGGAAAAAGCCAGAAGCAGCGTCAGCTAGAAGCACAAGGATCATTAGTGAGTGTAGTGAACTCATAGCAATGAGGAGAGCCTCTAGTTATTGAGAACTTCTTATGTGCTAAATACCACATTACTTGTTCTATGTGAATTTATGAGGTGAAGAGTCTTTAATCTCATTTTGTAAGTCAATCAACTGGTTGTGGAGAGAATTGTGGCCTCCCCTTGGTCACCATGATTAAAACTCAAGTTGGCTTTACTGCGGCACCCCACCAAACAGCTCTGAGTTAGCTGTCTGAAGTGTGTCTTGGCTTTTCTTCTGATTCTTGGGTTTTTCTCAAGCCTGATTTTTATGACATGCTTGACCATCTGAAGGGGATTCTCTACATTTTGACCCCTATCCTATGCCACTGGATGTTGAGTCTTGCTTGCCTCTTCTGTATAAGAAGCATATATGCTGAGAGTCTAGTAAACCAGTCATCCCTTGAATAGTGCCTTCTGATGGTATGTGTTCCATAAAGTCCATTGCAGTTGTGCTAGGCTGGGTACTGTCAGCTTTCTTATAGGAAAAAGCTGACAGTGCAAAACTTCAAACGACAACCATGAACTGAGTGGAGTTTCTTCTCTTGGTCACTTTCTCCTTTCCCCCATTCCTGCCTTTGACTCTCAGCTTGAGCTCTGATCTTTTGGAAAGCATCAGTTGCTTCCTGGCTCTTTAATCTGTTATAAATTGGACTTTCTTGGAAGTGAAGAGAACAGAAGCCTTGAATTTTAGACATATGTTATTTAAATTAACCTTCCCAGCTCTCTGAAGTGAAGAGATGAATATCTCTAAGCTGGATGAAGATAAGTAAGTTGCCCTGGGTTACATGGCTGTTAGGTGTCAGGAATCTGAACTCAAGTCTGCCTGATTCCAGAGGTTGTGCTTTTGCAATTAAGCCATACATGTATGGATAATTTGTGATTCATCCTATTGTCATGCTATTAAAAGGTCTTGAGACACTGGGACTTTGTTAGTATCAATAAAGATGAAGTTTCCAGAGATCTCTGTACCTTTGAGAACCACACTGAAGCTGGGTTATTTGGGTTCACTTACTTAATGAAACTTCCCTGCCTTACCTACTGGCCGGGCTGGCTGACTGAGCCAGGGTTGCTCTGCGTTCACCAAGCAGGCTTCAGGAAAACAGCAGTAAAGAGATAGACATTAAAGGCAGCCAAAGAAGTGCCTTTTCTTCCCCAGCTGAAAGATGGCTTTGTCTGTTGAGTTGAGCTCAGTGAAGTCCTGCCTTCCTCACTTTTCACCCCGTGGTTTCTCTCTTTGAATTGCTTGTTTGTCTTTAGTGATTCCACCACCAGATATCCACATTGATGGCTATGATGAAAATTCTCTAAGCTTCACCCTGACCATGGATGGTGATATCAAGGTAATGTAATTTCAAACTAGCAGTTGGGTGGGGCTTTGTTTTGTATGGGGACAGATAAGACTTTGTATGGTAAGATTAGGAAAAAAAAAAAATCAATGTCTTGATCTAGAGGAGCGACAATACCAGAACTAGGTTTGTTCCTTCCCCCATGAAGAACAACTTGAGTCTCTATACATAATTACTCTGCCTCAGCCTGGTGCCTTTTTTCTTTAACCATATAATTAAATGGTTCACAGCTACAGTGCAAATAAAGAGTTGGTGTTAAAAGAATATGGATGCCCTGTAATTTTCAGCTTTATTGGATTTCCTGGTGCTAAGTACTAATGCAGAGGTTCTCACAATGGAAGAGCAACCCTTTTGTGAGAGTCCATGTGTTGGAAACATATTTATCTTGTGTAGCTCCCAACTCATTCCCTTCTACTACCACTGGATGTTGGGCTTGGTACTTCTACACACAGATTCCACCACAGTTAGCTGTTTCCCTGAGGTATCTCAGTGGAGCTCCGCTTTCTATAGTGGGTTTTCATGCCTGTTTGCTCCTCCTCTCTATCTGTGAGGTGGTTCTTGGAGGGAGAAACCTCCCTAACTGAGAGGTTTCTCCCTCCAAGAAGCCTCTGGAATCCTTGTGCGATCTACTTAACTACAATTTAATATCATGTTTTTGGCTTCATGGAGGGCCATTATGAGAGATAGCCTTTATAAAATCCTTGTCTTTTGTCTTGCAAACTTTTCTTTTTTTAGCCTCACACTTAAAGATCTTTAGATCAAAGCCTACCAAGAGCTCAGGATTCAATGAAGGCAGTCTTTCCTGGTGCATGGATATATTTACTCATATTAGATGGTGAACTTTCACCATCCCACATTGTTACTGACCTTTTGACCTTGACTTCAAGAACAGCCTGAACTGAGACTGACCCTTAGTTACCATAGCATGATTATCCTCTCAACTTTTCCTATTTCTACCTTTAATTCTTGGTTCTTATCCTTTTATGCTGCATTGATTTTTTGGTTTCCTTGGATGTATTTTATAAATGATTTCATGTTTATCTTCAGAAGTATATAGAACCTAACTAAATATCATTCCTATTTGTGGTCCTGGAGATCAAATCCAGGGCTTCATGCATGCTAGACAAGTACTTTATCACTGAGCTACATCTCTGTCTGCTAACTAAATGTTTTTTAATAGTAGCATAAATAGAATTTGCTGAAAAACTCAGAAGAAGCCATTTGACCATTATAAGAACTGAGATTCCTAAAGAAACAGAAGAGCTATGTCTTGATTCTGCCTGTTGTATTTGACATGCCCTCTGACTGTGTTAGCTCGCCTGTCTTATGTTCTCTGGTTCTTGGCAGGTAAATGGCTATATGGTGAACCTCTTCTGGGCATTTGACACCCACAAACAAGAGAAGAGAACCTTGAGTTTCCGTGGGAGCACATTGTCACACAAAGGTAATACCCGAGGCTAGTTGGGGTGAAGGGGAAGGAGTAAGGCTGGATCAAGGCTTTCATGGCAGTAGAGCTTGTTTTGAATGTCTAGGAAAGGGAGCAGCTTCTCTGGAAGCAGATAGGTTCTTCTCTATTGAGGATACGGTCAGTGTTCTCCTGGCTTGGTAGGAAAGCCTTTGCTTGCTGTCTCTGTAAACCCCATGCTACCTTCATGGAAGTTCGGGGTTACAGAGGAGGAAGAACTGGAAAGAGACTAGTTTAACTCTTCCAGATGATCTTTATGCTCCACACAAAGAAGTTTCTAGATTTAATCAGGGTTCTTTTCTAGCCTGGTTCATGGTTGGTCTTCAGTAAGTGTTTATTGATGGATGAATGGACCAAGCAAATGCAGAAGGCAGCAGTCCAACTCCTCTGTTGTCTGAGCAGGAGAAAAGCCTTAGGTCTTCTGTCTGAAAGTGGGCTAATGGGCAGATTTTAATTTATTTCTAAGACAAAACTTTCATTCCCCAGAGCTGCCTCTGAATGTTGAGAATGGCATGGGATCTTCCTCTTTTCCTCTTCTTCCAGCCTGTTTGCAAATTATTTCCATCATCTTTTCATATGTTCTTTGTGAAATAGGATGCACAAATCTATTATTATTATTATCATTATCATATTATTAAATTGAAGGTTTACCAATTTCAGTAATTTGCCATTTAAGGAGTCATATGAGGGTGTGAGCAGTCACTTACCTAGATATTCCTGACTTGTTGGGATTATTATTCTACATAATCCTAATAATACTATGAGCTCTGCTTATTCCACAGAGGCAAAACCCAGGTTTGGGGAATAGGTGGTTCCCTTTGAGGGTGGCAGAACCACAATTGGAACCACGTCTTCCAGTTCCACGACCTGTGATCCTGTTGCTTCACTGCCCTACTCCTACAGCTGGCAGAGGCTTGCTAGCTGTTGCCTGAGGCCTGTGAAGGACTAGCTTTGTGTTAGGCACTGTGCCAGGCACTTTAAGAGCAGTTTCCTCCTTAATCCCTGCAACAACCAGCTGCTGTGAGGGCTGTTATTTCTTTCCACTTTACAAACAAGGAAACAGAGCACGTAAATACTTGACCAAGGTCATGTAACTGCACGGCACAGCTTGAGCCCCTACTCCAATCCTGCTGATTTCCAAGGCTGTCTTCTGACATACCCTCTGCTCTGTTTGGCTTTAATCCCTCGGTTAGAAAGAGTCCTCATATTTCAGAAAATTTAGAAGATAAAAAGTATAGTGACTATTAAAATTTTCTATAATTTCACTTTTGCATTTTAGATACTGCCCATAAATTTTTCTATGTGTTAATCTTTTTAGATCTTTTTTTAAAAATGAGAATAGTACCTATAGTGTTGTGTCCTTGCCTTTTCACTGATTATAAAATTGTGAGAATTTTCCCATATCATTAAATATTCTTTGGAGCAAGATTTAGTGGCTGTGTAATACTCAGTGGACTGTCCAGGGCTCACTTGTTACCCCATTGCCAGAAACCCAGGTCATGACGGTGTTCTTTCTCCCACTGGAGTATATACTGAGACACAGATCTTTGCCCACAGATTTTTAAGTCCCTCTCTGATTTCATGGGACAGCTGAGCAGAACGGTGTGATTTTTTTTCAAGGTTCTTCTAACCCAGTGCCAAATGGCTGCCCAGGAGGATTGGACAGATTTCTCCCCAGATGGTCAGCTTTAAGGGAAGTTACCCAGTGCCCAGGAGACATGCTGCGTGTATGAAGTCATCAGTGAATAAATGTTAAACAAACGTGTAAATTGTAAATTGATAAAGTCCTACAGCATTTAGGACTCAGATTATGAGTGATTACTGCATTTTGGCTGGGTGTCTGTAGTGATACAGATTCTTCATCCACAACCCCAACTTCCTCCTGGTGTCCATTGTCCTCATTTTCACAGTGGACAATCTGACAGCTCATACCTCCTATGAGATTTCTGCCTGGGCCAAGACTGATTTAGGGGATAGTCCTCTGGCATTTGAGCATGTCATGACCCGAGGAGTTCGCCCACCAGCTCCTAGCCTCAAAGCCAAAGCGGTCAACCAGACTGCAGTGGAATGCACCTGGACCGGCCCCAAGAATGTGGTGAGTGGTCAGAATGACCAGCCCAGAGTGAGTATGGGCCCACCCCAGCCCCCTCTGTACAGAGCCACTACAGGGCTCCCTTCTCTGCTGCTGTGTCTTCCCTTCTCAACCCAAACACAAGTCACCCCTGTCAGTTCTGAATGACCTTCTAGAGGTGCCTGACATCTCAGGTTTGGCATTCTTGCCACTTTCTTGAGCAGCTCTTAAAGTTCTCCTTTATAAACATCTTTAGTTGCACTGTAGTGACTGCTTTGATGTCCTGAGTATACCTAAAACATTTACTCTTCACAGTCATTTTTTTTTTCAGTGTATTTGGTACTGTCTCACTGCACAGCTTGGACTCACAACGATCCTCCTGTTTTCAACCTCCCCAGCGCTGTAATTACAGGCGTGCACCATGCCCGGTCTCCATGACAAGCCTAGTGTGCTCACATAGCATGTGGTGCCAGGGATCAAACCCCAGTTTCTGAGTTTGCCTAAGCAAGCACTTAGTCCACTGAGCTATCTCACCAGCCTTCCTTCATGGTCATTTTAACATTGAAGAAAAACCAGAGGTTGCAGGGTAGCAGATCTGGCAAATAAAGTGGCTGAGCACACACTGCCATGTGTTTAGGAGTCTGTGTTTCCACTGGATGGCATCTGCCTACAGCACCCCATTGAAATTAGGGATTTTAAGAAAATGAAGGCATTGACCCATGCCCTGTTATCCTTTTCCATTCCTTGCTTTTACCAGGTTTATGGTATTTTCTATGCCACATCCTTTCTTGACCTCTATCGGAACCCAAAGAGTGTAACTACTTCACTCCACAACCAGACAGTCGTTGTCAGTAAAGATGAGCAGTATTTGTTTCTGGTAAGTTTCTGTACCAGCAAGGCAGGAAGAGTGTCTCCTCTTTAAGGGCTGTCTTACATCCTGGAGCACTGGACGCCTGAATTCCACTGGTTGGTGTATGTGGGCAGAAATCTCTTCTCTGTCGTACATATCACAGACACTTAATTCACTGCAGTCCACCGTGGGGGATGGATAATAGATACAGACAAATCAAGAGTGTTTCTCAAATTCCACTATGTATTTTTACATGTTTACCAAGCTATGTGTAAAAAGATGTGCCATCTATTATTACCTGTGATAGCCAAAGATTCGAAGTAACTTAAGCGTTCCTCAAGCAAAAGAGTGATTTAAAATATTATGCATATTCATGAATATGAATATGGGCAACCATTCAAAAGCAATATTATTTTATATATACTGATGTGAAAAAAATCTTTAAATTGTATTATTAAGTGTAAGGAGTGAAGAACATAGTATGTGTACTGTTTTCTTTTGATTATGTAAAATTAAGAACAATAGGCTATCCATATATGCATATATACTTACATATAAGAGTGAATTTATATGTATAAATGTATCTGTTCTTATATATGCCTTGGACATTTTGGGGACTTCTGTTGGGTAACACTTGCACATGTAAGAGAATCTGAGATATAATTACGAGCTATATCTCCAGGGACATTTCTAGAAGGAAGTGTAAAACTCTGTTAGCAGTGGTCTGGGATGGAGGCACCTATTTTATATCTTTGATACTGATTGAACTTTAATTGTATATATGGGTCATGATTTTGTTGAAAAATAGTTTGGTGAAGATTGTGTGAAACTGTGCTCCTGCCCACCTGGTGCATGTGCTTGGATCCTAGGTCCGGGTGTTGGTTCCCTACCAAGGGCCGTCCTCTGACTACGTTGTGGTGAAGATGATCCCGGACAGCAGGCTTCCACCCCGTCACCTTCACGCAGTTCACACAGGCAAAACCTCAGCAGTCATCAAGTGGGAATCTCCATATGACTCTCCTGACCAGGATCTGGTAAGCAGGCTGGACACCCTGGCACCCAGGTGGTCTTGCTTATTCTTAGCATGCCTAAGGTGGCATGGCGTGGAAGGTGGCCCGATAATGGAACAGCAAATACAGGCTTCATGGGGCAGCTCGGCAGGTCTTTCTCATTTCTACCAAGGGTGGTATAGGCTCTGGATAGGTACCCCTTTTTAGGTGGTACTCTTTGGTGATTCCCAGTTGTCATATTGGGTTCTCCTTCCTTCTTTAACATTCATGTCCTACACCTTAACCTTCTGAAACAGAGGTCATCAAACAAATGCCAGTAGGACAAATTCAGCCCATCTGTTTATTTATTTATTTTTTGCAAATAAAGATGCATCTAAGTGATACCCATTTATGTATATATAATCTGCGTTTGCTTCTATGCTGCAGGCAGCAGAGTTCAGTAGTTGTGGTAGGGGACAGATGTCGAACCTTTTACTAGTATGGACTACCAAACTATACTGGAATATTTTGCTGAATTCATGCACCTATAATACTTAAATGACAATGGAATACCCTTCTCTGACAAAGCTAAACAAAAAAAAGGGGATACAAATGAACAACCATTTCGTATCTGTATATTCAAAACAGTTAGGTTAGATATACCTAACTGTTGCTACATTCTCTTAATTCAGTGAATAGAAAGATTTGTTCTAATAGTATTTGTGGACAGGATATCACTTCTGCATCTTGTACAAAGAATAACCACTAAGACAACAATATGCAATGTATTAATTATTGAAACTGTCCTACTAATTGGTTTTGAAACTATCTCACTGCTATTTGTTTCTCAATAAAATTATTTTAAAAAGAATGTTTGCTGGCCCCAGGTGAAAGAAGAGGCATTGATCTTGGAAAACAGCATCCAGTTCCCCTTCCTCTGGGCTGCTTTCACCCCTGCACCCACTCCTCTCCCCTCCATCCTAGCAGTGGTTGGCATAAAATGCTCATCTGTGAAGGCTCCTCTTAGCTCTGAGCTGCTTCCTGATGAGTTTCTTGGGCTTCTTTGATGTGCCTTATATTTTCCCTGCCCACATGCTATGTAGGAAGCACCCTAGAGCCATTCAGCATAGCATCTGTCCTCTAGAATTGAACACTGTAATTTGTTATCTCTCCACTGATGGGAGCTGTGAACAGGCAGTGGTGGCGATACAGAAGTTGAGTACTAGACTTGGATGTTCTTGCTTTCTCCAGCCCCGCTTCTGATGCCACAATAACGTGGCTCACCCTAGAGTTAGAGTCTCTCTCTCTCTCTCTCTCTCTCTCTCTCTCTCTCTCTCTCTCTCTCTCTCTCTCTCTCTTTCATTTTTCGGTCTAGTTGATGATTCTATGTGCAGTTCTCCATGCACGTACTTATAAGGCTGGCCCTGTTTATTCCAAAGGCTTTCTGAACAACAGAATCAAATTGTGGACTATTGTGGTTGAGGATCTCAGTCACTGTTATATAATAGTTGGCCCTGTGTATCTGCAGACTCAATCAATTATGGTTGAAAATATTTGAAAAAGGAATTGTGTCTATGTTGAACATATACTGCTATTTGTCTTGTTGTTATTCCCTAAAGAATACAGTATTATAGCTACTTACATAGCATTTACATTATATTAGCTGTTCCCATTAATATAGAGATAAAGAATGCAGGAGGATATGTGTGTTTTATCTGGTACTACTACACCTTTTTATATGAGGCACTTAGTATTCACAGGGTTCCTAGAATCAAGTCTCCTATAGATATAGAAGGAGGACTGTATTTGTGCTACATTTTCTGGCTTTGAACTATGAAGAGCAAAGAACACCAAGTTTCTGATTACCACTCAGATATTGCATTTTGTTTTCTCCCAGTTCTATGCAATTGCAGTTAAAGATCTTATTAGAAAGACTGACCGGAGCTACAAAGTTAAATCCCGCAACAGTACTGTGGAATACACCATTAGCAAGTTGGAGCCCGGAGGGAAATACCACGTCATTGTCCAACTAGGGAACATGAGCAAAGATTCCAGCATAAAAATTACCACAGGTGAGCAGCGGAGAACACGGAGCCCTTCTCACAGCTGAGCACTTATGGCCCTGCTGGCCTTGGAGACAGTGACTTTCCATCGGGGGTTGCCTGGGGTCTGCCGGTGCTGCCCTTGCGTCTCTGTGCTGTGCCAGAGCAGTGGAGCAGGGCTCCCATGTCCAGGCTGCAAGGAAGTGGCCAAGGCACAGTGGGCTGGGGACTGGCTCTCTGTTTTGTTCTTTTTCCTAGCTTGTTCTGACATCACTAGGGGGAAAAGAGGAGGACTGCCCAAGAGTTAGAAAATAGAAGTGGTATTTACCACCAAGACAGAGCATGGTATCTGAAGACCTGGGCTAGGCACAGGGCTTCATTGTGGCAATCCAACATGCAGAAATGGAGGGAGACCAATGAATAGGCTGTGGATTAAAGGGTGTTTAGTGTCAAGGTCACAAAGTGAGGAGAAACTTAGTTGTCAGCAGCAGAAAATGAGGACTCCCAGCCCTCGTTAGATCGGCAGTGTGAGCAGTGGGCCTGAGTCATTTGCTCTGGCATTGTTCCAGTGCCCAGGGTTCAAGCAGACCCCTACTATACCCCATTCCTTTCGTGCCACCTTCTTGCTTCATCTGTTTTTGTCCATCCTTGGGTTTAAGGGCTGCTATTGCATTAGATGCTAGTCAAATTTACAACAAATGGCTGCCAGTCAGAAGGTATCTAGAGTCCACCCTAAGCAGTACATTTTATTTCTTCATTTGGACATCCACTAATGCATCCTGTCTCATCTTTGATTTTTAGTGTCATTATCAGCACCTGATGCCTTAAAAATTATAACGGAAAATGACCACGTTCTTCTGTTTTGGAAAAGTCTTGCTTTAAAGGAAAAGCATTTTAATGAAAGCAGGGTAAGATCCTCCATTGTCAGTGACTCTGGAAATCTAATCGAAATGCTATTTCAGAGATGAGCTCGTTAACAGCATGCTGGCAGAGATAGTGTAAAAAAAAAAAAAAAAAAAAAAAAAAAAAAAAAACAAGAGTAGGGCATGGAAGTGAACTGGAGAATTAAAGGACTACTTTCTGTGGGATTGCTAATTAGTGGGATGTTTATACTGCCCATTAAAGATGAGAATCTCTTCACTAAGCACTTTTCAGTCCTGTACTTTCTTCCAGGCAGAAAGGGAAATGGGCTGGAATGCTGGCTGTGCTTCCTGGAGTGAGGCAGGGGCTTAGCATCTGAGCCAAGGTCCCACCTTTCCCAGGCCCTCTGACTGCCCACACCGCTGGGGAGCTGAGCTACACATTCATCCTTGTATCTCATCCTTTCCTTTCTAGAGAAATACTTAGAGAGTACAGAAGAACTTGAGGATTCTCTGTGCCTAAGGAGCATCTTTGTTTTGTGTTGTTTTGTCTTGTGAGCCAACACTGCATTCACAACGGAGTTGGGGAAGGGACGGTGAGGCCTGGGAGGTTTGCCACACCATAGTGAACACATTCTTGAATGGAGCTGGATTCGTTCCACTGATGGCAGAGAAGGAGCTCAGTTAGGACACGGTGACTCTGGTGTGGCTTTGTGGTAAAGAGTCACAGGGTCTTCCACGGACAGGCTAATGCCTGAAGCAAAGCCTAGTTTAAATTTGAAAGGTCGCACCACTCTGGAGAACTCATACAACTCTCACAACTATGATATCAGAATGGTTAATATTCTTAAACAAAAAGAATGCTTTAAAGTCAATTCAGGGCTGGAGGGCTAGGTCAGGGGTCTAAGCACCTGCCTGGCAAGCACAAAGACCAAGATTTGATCCCCAGTACCATATGCCGTGCTGGCCCCAAGGCCTAGGGTGCACCATGATGGCCACCAAAACTGGGCATGGTGGTGCACGCTTGTAACCCCAGTGCTGGAGAGGCTGAGACAGGAGGATCACTACAAGTCCGAGCTGCACAGTGAGACCCTATACCAAAATAAATAAAAAATTTAAGTAGATAAATAAATAAAGTCAATTCAAAGCAGAAGTATTCCAATTTTGAAAAACATATGAGTGGCAAAGTAAAAATGTCTAGCAGTGGTGACCTAAGGGGAAAGGTTTGACCTTACTGGGAATCCAAGCAGCAAAGATATGGAGGAGGACTGTTACCAGTGTGAGCTTGGGGAGCTTAGCATTCTCTGGGCATAATTTGTCTCAACCTTTGGAGGGGCTCCATGGTTGCGACAAATCAGAAACCTTGAACATGCTTATGCTTCTTGAGCCAGCATGTCTAGGATTTTACTGTAAAGAAGCAGAGCACATAGAAGATTCATATACACGAATGATGACACTGAAAAGAGGAAACACCTCAAATGCACAGCCAGAGAGATCTGTTGAAATACAAGAGGGTCGTGTTTGGGCATGTAATTTCATTTAGCTTTTTTATACCTTTTTGTAGCTTGCCAATTTCTACACTGAATATCTATGAGATAGTAAATAATTGCTGCTTTGTGAAAAAAAAATACAGGAGTAGGATGCCAGGTAGGTGTTGCAAAGCCCAGTCTAGCAGCCACCTGTTAGGAAGGCCTTCCTAGGCATTGGAAGCTCAGCTTCTAGGCTGGGGTCATTCTATTCCTAATGGAGGGTTATGGCATAGATGCAGCATGCTCATCTTTTCATGTGCCTTGGGGTTAAGAAAAAAGGAAGAAGTTAGTGGATTTGGGACCAAGTGACCAGGCTTGTGTGTGAGCACAGTGCAGCATTTTGGGAGAGGAGAGGGTGGCGCCTGCACTGAGTGTTGGTAGCTTTGGCACTAGAATGCTCGGAGCTAAGCAAGCAAATCCACTGGTCATCCTGACCCCGCTGATCATCCTAATCCCAGCCAGCAGCCTGGGTCAGCGCTGTCGCCGGACAACTTTTTCCAACACAGTCCAGGACTCTCTGTGAGTCTGGCAATATGATTTTACCCTGTCCTGTAGTGAATAGGTTCCTGGGCCTGTTAAAGTCCCTCGTATGTCAGGGCCAAGATGATCATGGTTGGGATCAACTTAGGAAGCGCTAGAAGCAAGGAGACAGGAAGCAGGGTGACAGTAGCCTTCTTACTCTTCTAAAGAGAAACTTGTGATCTTTTCTAATTTGAAGTCCTTCCTCTTAGTGCATTGCCAGAGGCCACTGTGGCAAGAATTTATTATTAGTTGGATTCTACAGTGTTAGCTGTAGCTGGCATGGTCAGGTTCTTTGCAGAATGTATTATTGTTTGAAAGGAGGGACAGCAGAGTGCCTTTCTCCATGTGTTTGTTGAAGTAGCTTTCCTTGAGGCTGTGCTTTTGTTTCTATGCTGCAGCTCCTAGATAGGAAAAATAGTTTTGAGACCCTAGGGTGAAAAAGATTCCTCTTTTGTAGGCCTCAATCCAGTATCACAGTGGTCATATAAAAAGAACTAATGAGAAAGCCAGGGTGCTTCATCCTCTATGGAAGCCTGCGGGAAGAAGCTCACGTATGGGTGGAACTGGTACCAGACTTCCTGAGAAATCTCCTGTGTGTTTCTTCCAGGGCTACGAGATACACATGTTCGATAGTGCCAAGAATATCACAGCTTACCTTGGGAATACTACTGATAATTTCTTTAAAATTTCCAACCTGAAGATAGGCCACAATTACACCTTCACCGTCCAAGCGCGGTGCCTCTTTGGCAGCCAGATCTGTGGGGAGCCCGCCGTCCTGCTGTTCGATGAGCTGGGGTCTGGTAAGACACGGTGGCCGCCAGCTTCTGTCCTCCACCTAGGGAAATAGCAGGGATACAGTGGGGTCTCAGGAAGGTGTGTCTCACTCCACCATGTTTTCAAATCTGCTCTTAGCTCAGAAGAAAAGCACTTCTGTATTGGCAGCATTAGGTACTGATCATGTAAATAGATAAATACCTTTTGAACCAGGTATAGCATGAGGAGCCAAGTTTACACTTTATACTGAATATAAACTGTAAGACAGGGAAGGTTCTGTTTGAAGTGGAGGATCTACATGAGAAATGTTAGTGGAATAAGAGTTTTGTTACTTGCTTTTAGATTTCTCAGGGCCCCTGAAGCACGTCTCCTTACTGTGGAGTAGCCAACGGCATTGTGCTACCGACCAACTGAGCTGCCAGCTGCAGATAGGACTGGGTGTGGCCTGAGATCTCTGTCTTGGGACAACCCTAGGGATCAGTGTTGGGTCACCCAGTTGGGCCTGTGTTTACCTGTAAGGTCTTCTTATGTTGTAGTAGGTTGGCTAGGGTTTCCACAGATGTCCTGCCACTGGTCTTGATAATTGCATTTACTCGTAGGCAGAAAGGCTAAAGCCAGAGTCTTGTGTGAGAGTTGTTACATGTTTCCTCACATAGTGCCTTCTGGGGTGCTATCTTGCAGGATACTTATCCTCCTAAAAGAGGGAAACCTTGTCTTCCATTTTCCTTTGGAGAAGCGTGCATACTGGAAAACCCCCAAAAGGTCCCAAAAGAACCCAAAAGCACAACTCTTAATAACCTAGTGGTTCCTTCCTTCCTTGCATTCTGTTTTAAGCAAAACCAGTCAGCAACCTGTGATGTATTCTTAGCCAAAAAAATACCTGTTGTAAGGACCCCTGCCAGCTGCCTTTAGGAAACCAGGCTGGTCAGGAGCGTGCTCGCTCCTGCTGCCTTTACGTGCCTCTGTCAAGCACACATTTCACTTTCATTTACTGCTACACACTGGGACTAGGGGGGAACCATTAAGTAAGATTTTTGCCAGATTTTTTTTTCCAGCCAGGAAATAATTAATATAAAAGTGGATGAATATTGAATTGCTGGGTTAGGCTTTCAGGAATTGGCCCAACCCTTCAGTTCTGCATGAGGATGAATTCTCGGGTAGCTGTGTTGCTTTCTGCAAAAGGAAGAAGTCTTGCTTCTGTCCCTTGCCCCCCTCCATCTGCCCCTTCCCCCCACCACTGCCCACTCCACCAGGGGAAAGCCCAGGCCTACAGACTTTGGTGGGAGAACTTACACACTACTACTTTTGCTATAATCTGATTCCTAAGGACTGTTTTTCTTCCTGATGTTCAGACTTGCCTCAGGATTTTGAATATGAAAAGTCTACCCCCTTCCAAAGTGATGCCCCCACCCGAATAGGATGCAAGGTGGAGGATACCTCTGACCCAAGAGTACCCAGGGATAGAAATCAATAAGTAAATCATCACAAAGCCTGCATTGGTTTAAGGCCATGGAAAGGCAACATCTTTGTTAGGTTATAAACACCT
This sequence comes from Octodon degus, assembly GCF_000260255.1. Taxonomy (NCBI): domain Eukaryota; kingdom Metazoa; phylum Chordata; class Mammalia; order Rodentia; family Octodontidae; genus Octodon; species Octodon degus. The sequence continues at coordinate 3,360,040 of NW_004524656.1, read as the reverse complement.
AAATGGCTTTTCTGAGAGCTTTAAAAAATGTTAAATGTATATGGAAAGGTCGTTTCTCTCTTTTTCACTTAAGTAAAAGACCTCGTAAAACTTCATGAGCTGTTAAGTTGGTATTGTAGTAAAGGAATCTCGTTTGTATCACTTAGTGGAGCTTCAGGTAATTGCAATTCAGAGTGACTTTGGTGCCAAGTAGGGGGAAATAATTGCAATCTCGTTAATTAGTGGTCTGATTTCACATCCTCTTATGGAAGGCAAGCAAGTGGTCTTAAGTAATAATGCTAATGAAATCAATGTTGATACCCCAACAAAGGTCTCCCTTCCAAGAGATTATCTAAATAACCAACAAGGCAGTGATTAGGCGTCTGATGTAATTACCGTATTTGCATGCTCAAGGCCCATGGTCCATCAGCTCGGAGCAAGCAGGCAGGAAACGTTCAGGCATCAGGCAGCTTTGGTAGCTGTCTCTAACTCCTGGCTTTTTTGGTGGGTGGGGCCTTAAGGATCTCCTGGCTCATTCTCCTGCCTGCCGGTGGGAGGCTCACTGGTGGGGATCTTGCCTCGGCAGGTGGAGACACGGCTGCAGTCCAGGCTTCCAGGTCAACCGATGTCGCTGCTGTGGTGGTCCCCATCTTGTTCCTGATACTACTGAGCCTGGGGGTCGGGTTTGCCATCCTATACACCAAGCACCGGAGGCTGCAGAGCAGCTTTACTGCTTTTGCCAACAGCCACTACAGCTCTAGGCTGGGCTCAGCCATCTTCTCCTCAGGAGATGACCTGGGTAAGTGGGCAGGGGAAGCTGGCTCTTCCTGCCAGGGTGGACCCCAGCAAATCAATGACCTAGTTAGGGAAGATTTGCTTCAGCTTATCTTTGGACATGAGAGAAAACATTTATTAACTAGCGAATCCCCCACATAAGAAGAAACCAGCTGGCTTTTAACTTACTCCTAAATCAAAATATGACATTTACTTCAGCGGTGTGGTTTCTCCCAGAAGCAGGTCAGTCCTGCTAGGAGCTTGTCTCATATAGGCAAGGTAGGTGGGCTGTGAGTTTTGGACTCCAAAATTAACCAAAAAAATCCCCAGCGATGTCCACCTCACAACTACCTCACCTTTCCCAGACCTAGAGGTCTGACACCCCAGGAGATCTAGTCAAGATAAAAACATAATGCTTCCCTCATTGGCTTCTGTGCGAAGAAGCCCTTCCATCTGGTTCCTTCTCTTTCCAATTGCTGGTGCCATCTCACCAGCCAATCTCACTTTATGTGTTGATAACACATAGTGTGAGAAAAAGAAGGAAATCTTTGTATCTCTTTCAGAAATCTTTGCACACTGAAGTTCCTAAACACTAAGAGAGCTAGTAGACCACATAGTATAATGAAGTGGGTGTGGGAAACGCTTCCCTAAATTCAAACTGCTGAGCGTGATTTTGGTTATTGACTTTTTCTGTGTACTACTTATAATTAGTATTTCCCTTGTTTAGAAGACATTTATGTATTCCCAGTCACTGATCATGTGATATTACTTTTTCTTCTTACTTTATTTTCTTATTTAATCGCCAAGTACCTGGATTGCCTCACATGAATGGGGTGGTGGCTTTGCTTCCTGCTGTTGGGGACAAAAGGGTTGACCTGTTGCAGCACTATGCACTGATCCCTGAATGTAGACCAGCAGTTCCACAGGATTATACAGGGTCTAGAAGGACAGCATTTAGTTCGGGAAGATGCCCCCCAAATTCTTAAGCCCCTCCAAGATCCAAAGGAAACAGTAAAGTTCACTGAACTCATGTAGGGTATAGATAACTGAAACTGGGGAACCCAAATCATTCATTTGACTTCTGGGTAGTTAATGAGATCCTTCTTCCTGCAAGTTTGATTTGCTTGATTTGGCTAAGTTTAAGCTACCTTTGAAATAAGCTTGGTCACCTGTTGATGACAAGAAGGTGACCCAAGAGTGGCACAGGAAGCTGAGCTGATTTTCAGGTTTGATTGTTATACCTGGCTGGCTGTGGTATGGCTTGGCAGAGAGTAGCCACAGAGGTAGGAGATGGGTACATCTGTGGGGCTGGGGTGAGGGAAGTGTGGCAGGAACTCATGAAGGCCTGTCTTGTTGTTTCTAGGGGAAGATGATGAAGATGCTCCGATGATAACTGGATTTTCAGATGATGTACCCATGGTGATTGCCTGAAAGAGCTTTCTTCACTAGAAACCAAATGGTGTAAATATTTTATTTGATAAAGATAATTGATGGTTTATTTTAAAAGATGCACTTTGAGTTGCAATATGTTATTTTTATATGGGCCAAAGACAAAAAACTAAACTAAACAAAAAAAGAAAAAAAAAAAGAAAGAAAGAATGGAATGAATAAACTTTGTCGTAATCAACTGTGAACTTTAAACCAGGTTGATTTTAGTAACCAAATTGCTTTGATTTGACATTAATGTAGTCTTACAGGGCTGTGCTTGCTGGGCATGCTTTTAAATCTGTGAGATAATTTTGGTTCAGTAAATTGGCCATTCTTTTTATTTTTCTAAGACGCAGAAATGTATTTAATAAAAACTTCAAGAGAGAGAGATGGGTAGAATCCCTTCTCCTTGAAAGTGTGTTCAAATTTAAATTTTGTTTGGATTTAGTTTACATGAAAATGGGGAAAGGTTCTTTTATTAATTTTTTTGTTAATTTATTGGGACTCTTTATAAGGCCAGCCTTTTGTGGTCATCATGTATGTTATGATCCTCTAGCCCCTAGTGGTAGGGGATGGGGAACAGAAGCATTTTGTTGCCATTCCAAAAACAATCCATTTTATTCACTTGTATGTCATAGAACAGTCTTTGGCATAAGAAAGCTCTGAATCATGGCTAGATGTTAGGTAAATGGAGCTGCAACGCTGGAAGCCCTACAAGCCACAGCTTCCTCTTCTATTCATTGATTGGGTCTTCCTGTAAATGACTCTCCACAAGGTCTAGCTATGAAAGCCACCCAATGCCAACGCTGCTTTCTTATACACTGGGATTGCTGTCATTGTAAAGAGTTACTCTGGTTGTAGGAGAGTTCCAGATCTGTGCCATGACAGATACACTGGCAAATGTAGTATGTACTTTCTCCATGTGAAATACTTTGTTTGTTTTCACTACCACTAAAGACTGTCAAATGTAAAATTTTATATTTGGGTCTAGGTGGCCACTGAGCTGTCCTTAAAAATTCACGCTGATATATGCAGGCATTTTGAATTGGGTCAGTGCCTTCTCTCTCTTGCTTTTTTCTTCCATGTCCCTCAGCCATGCCCCACCCAATCTACTGAGAAACTGCTGCACACATTTACAGAGACAGAGGCCCTCTGCGTTTGGTCACTTCTTTCGGTCCACAGCAGCAGCAACATTACAGTTTATTCACCATGAAACAATCTATTCTTTTCCTCCTCTGCGTTACAGTGTCATCCCTACATTCAAATCATGGTCACTTGAAAGTTGCATGGAATCCGTTGTGGACTGTCGCCCCTCCTGTGGACTTAGTGTTGGCATTGATGTCTATCCAGCATTGTTGTCACTTGAAGTGTATGAACAGCCTCAGTGCAGATTTTCCTCCCAGCTGAGATGCAGTGAACTCTAGGAATTTTCTAAAGTCATGCCTCCAAGTATGGGTCTTCTTTTTTTTTTTAAATGTATTTGGTACGGAGTCTCACTATGCAGCTCAGACTCGTAGTGATCCTCCTGTTTTCAACCTCCCCAGTGCTGGGATTACAGATGTGGGCCACCATGCCCGAACTCTGTGGCTGGCTCAGCTCACCTGGGGGTGGGGCTGGTGGGGCATGTGGTGCTGGGGATCGAACCCCAGTCCCTACACTTGCCTAAGCAGGCGCTTAGTCTGCTGAGCTATCTCGCCAGCTTTTATATATGCAAGCTTTGTGAAACTCCATCTCCCCTCCATGTGGTCTGTTATCTTCTCACAAACATTGGTATTTCTTCTTTTTATCTAAAAATATCATTCTTGGGTAGTACAATAGTTTCATTCTACCTAGGGATTGTTTAGAAAACAAAGAACCAATTAAATGTTTTAGCTTTTTAAAATTTTTATTTATACAGACATATTTTAGGTGAGGAGTATTTGGACCTATACTCCCTTAGTTTGTCCCATAAGTAGGGCTGGAGCTCATGTTAATGACCGATGAGCCTTGTCCTGGCTTATTTTCTCTTCTTTCCTCTTTCCTGTTTAATTTTTCTTTCATCAGACTGGAATTTACTTCAGTTTTATCTTGTCTTGAAGTTCTGTTCAAAACCCCATGTGCCACCACCTCCGCTTTAATAAACTCCTTAAGTAGCTGAAAGATGAATAACCTGATGGGAGGCACATCATTTAACTGAACCATGAGAAAGTCCATTTTCTTCTTTCTTCTTCTGCCAACTTCTTGGTGGCATCTGTAAATCTGATAGAAAGGCTCTGAGGCGTTATTTCCCAGGATACCATAGGCAAGCCTTTTCACAGAGCAGCGTGAGACACTTCAGAGCCTCTCCAATTCTAGTTTCCGGTGCCTCCTGGCGCTCAGCGCTTAATACTGTACAGTCCGGCCTTCTCCCCTCCTCAGAAGATGCCACTATGCTGTTGGAGAACAAGCAGCCCTTTAGGGCTAGAGTATTTTATATAAGCAGAAGAGCTATGGTCCCGAAGACTAAGCCAGATAGATGCAGTTATGTGTAAATTGTCTATTTTTATGAACTTTTGAAGCACGCACTCCTGTTTCCTGCTACACAGTGTTGTGGAGGTTTTGATGTTCCTTATACCATCTTCAAGAGTCCAGAGGTTGGAGTGACAGTCACAAGGGAAAACAAGTCCTGTGTGCAGTCTCTGAAGGTGACTGGAGAACTCTTCACTGTGACCACTTGGACCCCCTGGGTGCTTGCAGAGTAGGGGCTTTTGTACTGTGTCACCTTGAAACTTAACACTGTCAGGCAAAGGTTTTATTCTGTCCCAGTTTTATCTGACAGGGTGCCTATATCTCTGTAGGCCACCATCGGGCCACTAAAATTTGGTGGGCTCGGGGACTGTGTGTATATGTTCTCTGGAAGCTGATTTTGCTCCTTTTGCTATTGAACATCCTTGAACTTTGTGACACATGGGTCCATGTGGATGACACGACAGAGTAGAGCTCCTCCAGGGACCCCAGAGGGGGCACATCTATTTCCAGACAGATAAGCCGTTCCAGTAGCTACTGGCAGCCCTGGCAAGCTGGGTACCTGCTTGGAACTTCTGACTTCAGAAGAGGGGCTCCTGATATTCCGTCTGTTGGGGTTTCACTAGGAATATCTGTGGGAAGGCTGGGGAGTGTTGCTGCACACGCCCTGCTGCCCATCATGCACCCACTGAATGCAGCTATGCTTCCTGCACATTGCACAGTAGGCATTTGGCAGAGCGCTGGGGAGATCCATGGCCTGGCGAGCTCTTGTAGCTGACCCCCTCCTCCTTGAAGAGTCCTGCCTTTAGACACGTGCCTACTTGCCACTGTCCTACAGATTGTATCTCCATTGCTCACCTAAAGACCCAAAGCCCACCCCAGCAGGTTTGGCTGTCCGCCCTCCCACTGAGGGAATCACAGTGAATTCCCCAAATCTCTCCCTTTAGCAGAGTTGGGAGGCCGCTCAGAGAGGCGATCCGGGACCAGATTGAATCTCATCCTCCTAGGGATTGTCGGAATTGACTTGAAAACGCTGTGCAGAATCTTCACTTGTACTAGGATTGTATTTTGACATTCCTATTAGGTTATTTTTCATAAATGGAGTGTGTGCTGCCTTTCAGGTACAATTTTTGTGTAATAAAAGCTAGTGCATTAAGTTTATATAGACTACTTTCTATGCAAGACTAAGATATGGAATAGACGGAAAGAGGTGCAGACTGTTGGGTACATGGACAGGAAGGATGTTTTCAGGAGAACCACCACTGAACATGGGTTGAGGGAAGACAGGTTGTATATATGCTTCTGCCCACTAATTTTGAGCAGCCATATTATGAATTCAGTCATCAAGGTGAAGAAATAACCCAAGAATGGTATTAGTTTCATGTGTAATAACACCGATGGAATGAGCGTGAGTGCCGAAAAGGAACATTATCCTCAGATATTCCATGTCACTCCTCATTTAAAGACTCTTGTTCAGAATTGTTAGAAACCTTAGGCAAAGCCAAAAGTATTTGCAGCAAAATAAAGGCCTGTTCTGCTCTTATTTAAAGTGAAACACTGTAAATTTGTTTCTTTCCAGAGTGAAATTAGGTATTTATAATTTCAATTGCCTTGGTAAGTTTCCAAGTCACTGATTTCTGCTAAAGATTTTACTATATTGTTGCACAATTTTAAGATAATTTTTGTCTCAATGTCAACTTTTTCACTGAATAAAAATTTAACTGGGTCAAGAAAAACATGTATATGAGAACCCACTTTGTGTGTGTGTGTTGTGTTGTTCTTTGGAGTGCTATAAAGATGGCTAACCTGGTCTCTGAACACTGTCTGATTCGTCTCTTGAAGGATATTTGTTTCAGGGATGAGAGAACACAAAAACCTGGAGTAGTTTTGTTATTAACAAGTTGGTCTCAGAGGGTGGCTCCTTGCGGAACACGATGTCTCTGTGTTGGCTGAGGAGTGGGGAGGTGCCATAGCAGCTGGCTCAAAGTAAACAGAAATACTCCATAAGGAGAGTGACAGAAGTGGCTCCTTAGAGCTGTAACTGCAGTTACTAAGGAGACAATTTTCCAAGGTGTGTCAGTGCACAGTGCGGAAAGGCTGCATTTGCAGGAGATTTCTGTAGATGGAGGAGTCCAGTGAAGAATGCTGTGCTCACCTCTCCTGGGCAGGATTGGAGGGTGTGGAGCCAGGTTGGCGTTTACAGCTCTTTGGACAGCTGCTTGCTTTTAGATACTTAGCTAAAGCAGAACTCATACTTTGTTGTTATCTAGTTATATAGACAAGGTTTTATAAAGAGACTCAGAGAGGTTCAATAATTTGCTTAAGAGAAACCAGAATGCATGCTAAAAATCAGCCTTCAGTTCCAGGTCCTTCTGGCCCTAGATATGCTCTGTACTATTGTCACACAGCCCCCTGTGCCACTTAGTGTCATCCCAACATGGAAATCGCAAGGTGAGACTTACTAGCTGGGTAAACTTACCTGGCCGTGGCCTGGCGTTACTTTTTCAGGCTTAGATAACTTGTCACTTAATCACTATCATTCATTCATCTCTTGAAGCCATACTCACCTTCACCGAGCTCAGGAGACTGACGTGTAACATCTAATGTCCACTTACTAATTCACCACAAGAAACAGACCTGTCACTTAGAATAGCTCTTGACCAATGCGTCATTTCCCTGCAGGGAGATCTGCTGGAGAGGCCAGTCACAACTAGAAGGGGACTTAGTGAGGATGGATGAAGACTAAGGGCAGGAGGGGGGCTGGGCTGCATGAGTGGTTGCCCAATAATACTGAGTGAAGATGAGAATGAGGGGCACAGCATGGTAGGAATCACCTACTGCACGCATGCCTTTGGGTTACGGCTCCCCATGTCCATTTCTTCCGAGGTCCTGCTCCTGGGACCTGATCCTTGCAAGCTCATGTGTTAAGGTTTCCCTGGACAGGTTTTGGGAACCTTCCCAATTGGCCATCTGCCTCACGGTTTTGTGTGTTTTGTTGTTGAACAAATGTCCTCTCACTAATATACTGTAGCTATTATGACTTCAGTCAGATTAGGTTACAATAGAAACTTCCTGGCTTGAGCGTCATTGTATCTGGCAGATGATTCTGCCTATTATGTGTTCATTTTGAAGTTTAATTCTGGGAAGACACTTTTTGAAGCCTAGGAGACACCTCAGAGTAGCTCCCAAGTTCTGAGTACATCTGTCAGCTATGATTATGTGATCCCCAGCCTGCAGCAAATTAAAAGCAGGAAGAGGTTGCTAAAGGCAAATAACCCTGACAACAGTGGAAGAGAAGGTAACAGCTTTAAAGTTACACTTGCAGAAAGCTATGTAAGAGAGAATGGAACTCCAACAAACAGCCTGTGGGGGCCATTTAGCTAGAGATGGAGCTCCATAATGTAGCCCATCTGATTAGAAGAATTACAGTTATCCCCTTCTATTGAGTCCCTAGTCTTTGGTAGTTGTTAAGCTAAACTCCTCTTAGAAATACTTTCTAAAAAAAATTCTAAACGTGATCATTTGATTTCAGTATTTACCTTTGTTTTAAAAGGAGGATGTTCATCTTAAAAGGAATAAGGTCTCCAAGCTGTCACACATAGTAAAGCAGAAGAGTCAATGATGGATAATAGGATGTAGGAAAATAGATTTTTCTCTGTGAGGAAGGGGATCAAGAGATGGAGGGAGGAGAGGGAATGGAGATGGGAAAAGGAATTATGATGCATGTGCACCGATTCCACACAAGGAATGCAACATTACTGCAGACATGTTAATAAAACAGTGGAAGAGTCAGTGAACTCCATTACATGTGTACATTCTTAAGTGTGTGCTGTTGATTGCTTTGCCAGTATGTGTTTTAGTCAGGGCTTCCAAGGGAATAGAGTTAAGACACCTAACTTATAGGCTTATTTTATAATATTCACCTAAAGAGTCAAATGCAGAAGAGTACAAGAAATCTTTCCCTGTACTAGAGGACCAAAGAATCCAATTGAGGGTCTGAATCTCACGGCAATGTCCTACGCAAACCCAGCTGAAGACCTACAGCCCATGCCAATGTCCTGCGTGAGTCCAACTGGAAACCTAGAATCTGTGACATTAATTCGTGCAGGTCTGTATCGAGGATCTGCACTGGGAAGCCCCAAAAGTCTGTGGTAGAGGCTACAAAGTATGTGCCAGTGGGATGAAGGGTCTGAGCCAGCAGGTTGAGGGGTCTTCATTGGAGCTAGGAGGCCATGCTCAAGGTAAGGACCAGAGCTCCCCCAAAAAGAATTGCTGCTATCATCAGCCATAGTGAGGACCTGGACTCTTCCTATTAGAACAGCTGAGTTCATTTCAGGAAAGCCAGAAAGACATGTCTTTCCAGGAGACTTACCAGCACACCGTCTTCCCCTCCAGGTCTCTGTTTTCTGTTGTTGGCAACAATCCTCGGGTGGGCCTTCTACACCCACTACCATGCTTTTTCAATTCAGCTGGGTGCTACAAGTTGACTGTTAGTTAATCCACATAGTGCAATGCTAGAGGTCTGTTCTGGTGACTCTGTCTAGGGACTCCAGGAGCACAAGTAATACATTTAAAATCATTCCCATTTGAGAGATTAAAAATAATGGTCAGAAACCTAAAGAAATATACTTAGATTTCTTTGCAAAGTCACTTATGTGGAACACAGTGTTCCCTGCTCATGGCAGGCAATGAAACCCTTTTCTTTTTTAAATTGGTAAACGTTTTTGTAAAGAATTCCATAATTAGGAACACAGAGGACTCTTGCTTTGCAACAGTTCAGTAAAATTTTATCCAAATTCTTCACATCTTGGGAAAAGATTTTCAGTGCATGTTGTTTTACCTTTACTCACCCACTGAGGCACAGCATGACAACAAGTTCTATTAGCGCAATACTAGGGCTAGCATAGGACCGTGGGGATCCCGGCAAAAGGAAGAAGCCTCTATTCTTTTTATGAGGCCTGCTAGCTTTTTTTTTTTTTTTTCTAGTGCCCCATTAATTTTAAAAAGACTGTATGTAGGGTAATGTGATCCTGCAATAGTTTACAGAACAATGATGTTATGCTCTTAAGAATGCTAATATTATAATTATAATTATAATTATAATTATAATTATAATGTCGCAACCCTACTTAATGCCGAAGTGACAACTGGTAGTGTTTGGGAATATTTGTTTGAAAGCAGTGACATTTCAGAGTTAAAACTTGGCATCAGCAAACTTTGAGGGAAAAAAACAGACTTGGATTTAAATGCAAAACAGCCTTTAATGAAAGGTGCCCTTTGGTTGTACACCAATCCATAAAGATTTCAGTATCGATCAAAGAGTTTTCATAATGAAGACTTATTTTTCGATCTCTTTCTAACAAAGGCAGAACCTATTAGTCACTCCGAGATTGATCCAGCCCTAAATGGTGCAGAACTGCCTGGATGTGTGCTCACATGCATGATGCACGGACTTCTTCACAGGCAGTAGATAGCCCAGAATAGCAAGCCTTTAATTTGGACCCCAAACTCCTTGACTGTTTTCAAGAATTAGTACATGTTTAAGAGAGGACGCTTTAGTCCCATGGAGGGGATACAAGTGAATATGTTTTAAAATGCTGGGGAGAGTGCTCCCCCAAGGTAGTCTAAAGTACTGTGAGCAATGGCGAAGCTGCTGCAATAAGCAACAACGGCAAGTACACAATTACGACATGCCAGACGCCTTCCTTAGGGCTTTGGTGTACTAACTCACTAAATCCTCACAGCAACACTAAGGATGGTATTACGATAGTCCTATTATGACTGAGGAAAGTGAAACGAGGGTGTCTATATTAGGAATTTATTTTAAGTTGCTTGTTTGCCTTTCTAAATAATGTTCTTTGGGGAGGCATCATGAAAGGAATTTGTACCCATTGTGAAAATGTGAAGATATAAAACCAAGAAGAACACAAGATTTTCTGGTAATCCCAGAAATAACCTCTGTGCACATCGTGTGTGTGTGTGTGTGTGTGTGTGTGTGTGTGTGTGTGTGTTTATCCCTTTGTTCTGGAGGAGTAGTTGCATCTGCTGATGGTTCTGTTGTGAAGAAGACTAAGTCCGTGTGCATACGTGTGTGTGCACATGTGTGTGTATGCGTGTGTGTGTGTGTGTGTGTGTGTGTGTGTAGAGAGAGAGAGAGAGGTGCCATGCCTCTGCTTCTTAGTTTCTGCTTCTTACTAAAATGCTAAGTCTGAATTCAGATGTCAGAAGCACAGTGTATTTTTCCTTCACCCCTTTAAGCAGCGTTGGTGCAGACTTTGAAGAGTGGTAGACAACTCCGCAGGCTGTCGCCACAGGACCAGCTGCATCTTCCCCTCTGGTCCTGCTGCAGCCCAACGCTTTGAGCCGCTCTCTGCAGGCATGGTATAATCCGGTCTTCTCCTTGTCTTTGGCTCATGAAATTAGCATTTTTGCCTTTTGAAAAATGGGAAGAACCTCTCTCCATAGATCCCTGGAAGTGGAGAACAGCAGTAGACCTAAGTGAGCAGATAAGCATAACATGGGTCACAAATATGGTTGTTGCATTACACACATTTTACCTGACTGTCCAACAGTATGTGTCCAAACTCTAGGGAATAAAATGCAGCAGCTGAAGGTTGCGAAGGGTAGCTGGCAGAGCAGTCTCCGTAGGTCTGTGTGATGGGATGAGAAAAGTTGGCAGGAGTTTGGGAGGTTCTTAGTTTTGGATCATAAGTACTGTCCGTATTTCAGCTGGGCGGGCGATGTATTAAGTGACAAAATGATTTTCTTAAGTATAAAATCACAGCACAATATTACAGAATTCATTATGCCACAGCCAAAGGTTATAAAATGTGGCTTCCATGTAAATCAGTCCTGTGCCTCAGGTGCTGAATGTCATAAATGTCTAAGTTCTCCAGGTTAGGGTGTTATCAAGCCAGGCTTAGAGAGGACCATGAGGACTGGGGCAGTTCCTGAAGAAATTGAAGATCTATGTCCAGTCTTCACACCCACAGCTTCAGTGAGGAGAGTTTCATTTGATCTTGTGGTTCTTGGAGGTTTCAGTCCATGGTCAGCTGCCTCCAAGGCATAGAGGTGTGAAGGAAGGGTCTGCAGGTGGAAAGCTGCTCACCTCCCAGTGGCCAGGAAGTAGCGGGGCCAGGGAGGAGCAGGAGATGCCTTCCAGGTTCTGACCCCAGTGACTGCTTCCTCTGATCAAGGCCCACATTCTGCAGTGAGTCAACAGCTCTAGGGCACCCATTAAACCAATCACCTTCCAAGCAGATGGGGCCTTGGGAGCTGCCTTGGTTACTTTTCTCTTATTGCTGGGACAAAATACCCGGCACCAAAAATTGAGGAGGGAAAGTTTATTTAGCTCACCATTTGTGGAGCTTTCACTCCACATTTGGCTGGCTGCAAGGCATAGTGGCACATGGCAGAGGGCAGCAGTTCATGGTGGTGGAAGACAGCAAAACAGCAAGAGCAGAAAGGGAGGAGCAGCGGCAGCAGCAGAGGCAGAGAGCAAGCCTCTGCGCTTTCTTCATATTGCCTTCAGGGCACCTACCCCAGGTAGGTGCAGCACTCACACCCATAAGCCTAGCCTTGGATCATGAATTAATCACAGCCTCTAGAAGTCTGCCCCATGACTGTACGAGGCTTTGGGAGGACAACTAGACACCTACCATAGCAGCAGCTATTTTAGTTCTTTTAATCTTAATTTTTCAAAAATCTCCATGAGCACATAATGATTATATTCATCATGGGGAATTAGCCCATGTATACAACATGTCTTTTTTGTCCTTTTTTTTTTTTTTTTTGCAGAACTGGGGATTGAACTCGGGTCCTTGCACTTGCCAGGGAAGCACTTATTCCACTGAGCCATCTCCCCGACACTATACAACGTATCTTAATTTTTTTGTGTGTATGGAACTGGGGATTGAACTCAGTCCCTTGCACTTGCCAGGCAATGTCTTAATTCTTTTTTCCTTCCACTTCCCTTTCCTGTTCACTGCCCCCTTTCCACCTCACTCCCTCCATCTCTTGGTGTGGGGCCATTTGAGATCTAAACCATAGCACAGTCTGATATTAGTTCCTGCAAATACAATGTGGAATGAGACCAGAAATAAGGCCTGCTCTCCAGAGCAGCATGTAATAAAACCTCAGGGTTGACAGAAAATTTGGAGTCATGTAGCAGAAATGATTGTATAAGAGAGGAAATGGAAATTAAGGATATTAAATGTCCAAGAGCTCAGTTGGTCAGTGAGTTTGTAGACTTGGTCCCAACACCCTGAAGTCAAGCCTGTTCTTGTGGATCCCACCTCTGCTGCAGGGGGTGGGCAGCAGGATCCGGTGTGAGTTCTGCCTGAGCCACAGGCTCTAACTGAAAGAGAAGCTCTGTGTTGGAACAGGAAAATGTGGTATTGGCTGCTTACCTCAAATTCATGAATAATAATGTGCTACCTTTTTACCTTTGGCCAGTGTTTTTAATATGTAGAAAGGGATGAATTGAACAGCCTGATACCCAATAGCGTCACAGTATTCTGCCAGTTAACTTCAGGAAATTGAAGCTGATTTAATCACCTCAGTAAAATGAAGAAAGTTAAGAAATCTTTTCGGTTTACAAAACAAACATAGGGAATTCACCTTTTCATAACCTCCTGCTGAAGGTTTTTTAAGGATTTCGCACTGCCCTTTCTGAATGGAGCAAGTTTGGGGCCAACCTGGAGAGCTTGGTGAGAGGCTAGATAAAGAAATAAATAGAGCGCAGCTCAGCATTCTGGGGTGCAAACTCCAGTAGTTCACACAAAGCAAAGCTCCACATTTCTCCCCACCTTTCTGCTTTGTCATCTTTCTGGGGTGCAATCAAATTAAAATTTTGGTTAATGCTTAAATTTCAAAAAGTAGTTACAAAAAGTTATTACAATGAAAGACTAATCTCCCTCACAGTGCCCCTCACTTGCTTTGAATACATTCATCCCCACATTCTTACCACTTTGTGAGGCAGTTTTTGAAGTCATCTTTCTCTTTTTTTTTCTTATTTTTGTTTTCTTTATTTTTT
>NW_004524656.1:3335907-3344601 GCF_000260255.1 Octodon degus | reverse complement strand
CATTTTTAAAAGAGAGTACAAGTTAGAATTAAAACAAAAAATTACAAGTAATACAGAATTTCACTTAACAAAATAATATGAATTTCACAGTATTTGTTGTAATACAGTGTTGTCTTCCAACCAGTTATTCATATTACCGGATGTATACATGTAAAATTGGAAGAAGACAAAAAGAAAGAAATGTACAAAAAATTAAGTAAGAGGGCAAACAATTGAAAGAAGGGGAGATGAAACTAAGTAATATCCGCTCCTTTCCATAGACCAGCAGAAATGCACAGTACAGTTGTCCGAACCATCCTGCTTACATACATAGCTATATCTCTTTCACCTACTCCCTCTCCTGTTCTCCTCAACTCAGTAACTCTTTCCTTTTGAATAAGTTCATTCCCTTTTCCCAGGATCTATAGTACCCTTCAGATTCCATTCTTCTCCTTCAGGTTCTTACACTAAGGAGACAATATGGCATGTGCTGCGACTCATATTGTAGAGGGCCAGTTGGCTGGGTCCACATCTGAGGGAGGCTGTATACAGGCAGAGTTGTCAGCCTGACTCTGTGCTTATTGGATGAGTGACAATCTGTCCATCGCTCAGTGCCTTAGTCCTCTGGTCCCTGAAATAGGATTATGCTGAAGCTGACCCACAGTGGTGTTTGAAGGTCTTCATGGAACAGATGTACAGTTCTTTTTAACTGGAAGGTGCTTTATGAATGTAGCTTCCATGTACAGGTGCTCAACAACAGGAGAAGATGTCTAGGCAATTGTCCCTTCAAAACAAACTCTTTTGTGAGAATTTCACCATGATTCTGCCACTCATTTTATTATCCAGTCTTACATCAATCTGAAAGATTTTCATCTAAGAAAATCTTTCCACTGAGTTTGCTGGAAATCTCCTTGAGCAGAGAGCAAAGGTGGGTTTTTCCAAAACCCCAAGGAGCATAACCATCTTCCAAGAATGCAACATGGCTAGCATTGCCTCTAGCAGAAAAAAGGTAGGAGAATAGAGCAAGGTGTAGGACCATTCTGACATTCTCAGTCTACAAGGCCAGTGCTGCTGGGAGAATGCTCTCAGCCAGGACAGGAAGGGTAAAGAAAGTACAGGGACTGGATGGGTGAGTTCTGTTCGGCATATGAAAACAGAACGTGGGATCTTTTTTGTGGTACCAGGGATTGAACTTAGGACCTTGCACATGCCAGCCAGGCACTTATGCCACTGAGCTGTCTCCCTGGCCCAGAACATGTGATCTTGAGACGCCGGTATCCCAGCTCAGCAGAGGCAACCAGCTGACAGCCAGGTCCTTTCATGTAGTAAACCTTCTCCGAAAGATGGTGTCCTAGCACACTCCAGGTACTGGAGATACTCTAGTGTCCACAACAAACAAAACTATCCTCCCATCTTCAAGGAGCTCAGTCATAAGCCCAGGCAGACACAGTACGCAAGAGAGAGGGCTAAATGATGAATTACGTGGAGTTCCGAGACGGGGAGGTTGGACATGTGATGGAGATCTGTACAGAGCGACGGGTAGAAAGAAAAGTCTGAAGAGATGTCAGGAGTGAGAACTGATCCCAAAGCAGCACCTGCATTTCAAGATTCTTCCAAAGTTGACTCTGGGTCAGGCTGTGTTGCGGAGGCCGGAGAGGCGGTGTTCACGGGCTGGAGCTCATTTCTGTGAAGTACGCTGTCAACTCAGGGCTGGGAGCCTACTTCATGCTGGTTACCCTTCTGCACCACGTTTTCTGGGTGCACCCACATGTGGTTGAGGGTTTGTGTGCTGAGGCAGAGGTCCTGGGTACCGGTCCTGGCTTGGAAGCCACGTGACTTTCAGGAGATGAACACTTTTTGTACTGTACTTTCCTCCTCTGTAAATAAGTGTGGTTAAACATCTAACTCAAATGGTTGTTGCGCGGACACAATTCAATAATTAAATATGTTGGATAATACGTGTCAAATGCCAGGGCTGTGCAGCCACCTGTGAATGCCCCTCTTCCTGCATCCCTGAAGCAGACTCTGATTTTACAAAGGGGGGAACCACGAGTGCCCTGTAGGAGAAGGATTCCAGGACGCCACGTGCACGGACACTGACAGCCAGACAGGCAGGGCAGAGCACACGAGGTGCGGAGACGCGAAGCAGCTCTCCAAATTGGACATAGGACAGCAGCTTTGGCATGAAAAAAGGATCCCAGGAAGGGCTGTGTGAGCCTGGGAACAACTGGGGCATGCTTGATGACATGCTGTGGCAGTAGGACACTGGCCCTGCCGCTTGTTGTGGGCTGCTTGGCCGCCTGTGCCACCTTGGAATTCACAGCCTTGCCACATGTCTCCTCCACAGCCATCCATTCCAATGTGTCCTTTCTTCTGACCCAAGTGGACCTGGCCTGGCCCTTGGGAAGTGCTAGCAGACACACTTCTGGCCACTGTAGAATGTTTGTGTGGCTGCTGCTTCCAGTGTAAAAAGAAAAGCCAGGTTTGTCAGCTTGGGCCACTGTGAAAAACACTGCATCCTGGGAGAGACAAAGGGGCTTCTGCACATCAGAAACTTACTGCTCACCCCCTGAAAACCCAAGATCAAGATGCCAGCAGATGTGGGGTCTGGTAAGGGCCTGCGTCTTGGTTTATAGATGTCTTGTTGGGTCCTCGCAAGGAGAAAGGGGTGAAGCAGCTCTCCGGGGCATCTTTTACAAGGACAATAATCCCTCATGTGGCTCTGCCCTGATTGCCTAAACACCTTCCAAAGGACCCACCTTCCAAGACGATCATATTTTGGGGTTAGGTTTTAACCAATACATTGGAGGTGTTAGTCTTGAGCAGAAAGGTGGAGCTAACTGGTACCAGGTGCCTAACTGAGAGAGAACAATGAAGAAAACAGGATATCTCTACCCTGCCACTATACTACCATGCACAGGGGATAAGGGGCATGTTGTCCCATCCTCCGCCAGGGTAGGTCTGGGGGAGGGACTTCTGGCCCTCACCACTGTCTCCTTCCTAAGGAGACAGGATTCCCTTTCAGGATTCACCTTTTTTCACTCAACTTTCACTCAGCCATTATGCCCCTAGTTCCTCACTAAGCTCTAGGGATGGAAGCACATGAACACAGATCTGTAGACAGACAGACAGATACACAGACACAGACACACACACACACACACACACACACACACACACACCAATCATTCCTCACAGCCAAGGTCAAATGCCAGTCCACCTTCATGCCTTACCCAACTTCCTCAAAGTTCCAAAGCTTTCCACCCTACTTCCTGTTCTCAAAACATAAATGAGATGGAGGTAGCCTAACTGTTTTGAGAACACAAAGTGGAATGAAAGACTTCGGAACTTTGGGGCAGTCAGTAAGGAGACTTCGGGCTGGACCAACATTTGACCTGGGCCATGAAGAATGAGTAGGAGTTTGCCTAAGGAATGGGATGAGGGCAGGTGTGTGAAGACATATGGTGTGTGTGTGTGTGTGTGTGTGTGTGTGTGTTCGCGAAGTGCTTAAGGGACTTCATAGAAGAAAGTCTTCTCTTCCCAAGTGTTTTTAGGAGGCAAATTTGTCACAATGACTCCGAATCCCCTAGAGCTTTACAGCTGCTTTGTGTTATCTGCACCTTTACACCAGAGGAAAATGAGTTATGTCTGGGTGATGGGCCTACTAACGCGTGGCAGAATCTTCTAGAAAACCTGCCACATCCTTCAATCCAGAGTGAAGGGTATTGTAGTGACTGCCTGCTTTCTTGGAGTCCTCCAGAAAGGCAGCTCTGGGCTCTGAGGACCTTGAACTTGCCCTTAGTCTTCTCCTTTCAAACCCCCTGATTCTGACCTCTGCATTGGCCGTCCCAGGGTCAGGGTGATGAGGAGGTTTTTAGAGGTGGAAATGTAGACAGGGTCTGAGAAGAGTCAGTACAAAAGTACCATGTTGTCTGCCACCGATGCATTGTGAAAATTGGCCTTTCTTTCTTTCTTTCTTTCTTTCTTTCTTTCTTTCTTTCTTTCTTTCTTTCTTTCTTTTTTCAAACTCAATAGATTCCTAAAGAAATTAGAGGGAGTTGTCCTTTAATGGAGTTCAAACTTGCCTCCTTTTAACAAGTGAAGGGTTCTTTTGTAATGCAAATAATGCCACTATTCTGTGAGCCGAGATTCTGTCTTCGCTTTCTTTAAATGAGACACACCTCTGCGGAACAAACTGTGGGGCTGGCTTGCAGCATTTTACATGCAGGCTAGCGTCCACCCTCTGCCTTTGTTGTAATACTTGCTTTGGTGGTCTTTGTTTATATCAGGTATTATTTTGGCCACTGGAGGGCCCTCCAGATAGAGATTGGTTGGAGAATCCCAAATGTGTTCCCTGAGCCCAGACTCCTGCTCACACCCAGAGTTTTGAGCAAGCAGCATTTCTTGCAAATCGGATTTAACTGGGGAGACTAGCAGTAGCATTGATGTTTCTTTTATTTAGGAATTTAAGCATAAAAGGAACCTCTATTTAAAAGAGCAGCTTTTGGATTATAGTCTATTTGGAGCTGGAAAGGAGGCGCTAATCTTGTGTGTGGAGAGTGATCTTGCAGAATTCAGCACAGCTTAGAGAAGCGGAGCTTTGAACAAAGGTTACTTCTCTGTGTAAAGGGAATCACACCAAGATGTGCGGGATGAAGCTGGGCAATAGAAATTATCTCTATAATGAGGAAAAAGAGTCTTGACGAGAGCTGGAAATGCAGTTTAGGATGTTGGTGTTCACACCAGGGAAACGCAAAATCACTAATACTCATTTCTGTGCCCGCCTTTCTTCCCCCCTATTGTTGAAGGCTACTGTAGAGATTTTTATTTTGCCGTATGTAAATAAAATTCTGACATTCACAGATGTTAATGCAGCAGGAAAAGTTTTCTAACCAGCTGTCAGTGAATCCAAGCATGGACTTGTCATGAAGCCAGACAGGAATGAGGAAAAAGTGTCCAGAAGAGTTTGGAGAAGAGGTACTGCCCTGCAACTAGGTGTCCTTAGTTTGTAAAACAAAGGAAATCTATCAGAATCGCTCTACCACAGACCAACATCAAGCCAGACTGAAACGAAGTCTTGCGTTCTAACTGTTTAAGACTTGAAATAGAAAATGAGCTTGCTCATGCCGGTTTGTTCTAGTCCTCTTAAGCTAGAGATTCTTTGTCCCATAAGAGAACAAGGTGCTGCCAGTGCCAGGGTCCCAGGGGGCAGCTCTGAAGAGTGGATTGGGCTCTCACAATTTAAAAACATAATCCCCTAGAAGCAGACGTGGCCCAGCTAAAGCTCAGACGCGAAGCACCATGCAGAGCTGTGGCTCTCACAGTGTTTGCTCAACTGTCCGGGGGAAGGGTGTTGTTTCCTGTTTCATCCCGGAGGTGGTAGACAGGCATCCAGACCCATCCAAAGGGTTGTTCTTCTTATACTTATTTGGGGGTGAAATCAAAAATGATGAGGATTGGGTGCCAGCAGAGAGCCTCAATTTCCTTTTTGAACTTGAAGTTTATAGACCAGCGGGATGCAAGTGAGGGGACAGATTGACTTCTGTCTTAATTAGCAGCATTTGATCATATGAAAACCTCAGGTGTGGGCAGCGGAGAACTGAGAGTGTATAGTAGGTAAAGATAAGAAAAGGCAGCGTCCTCACACAGGTCTGCAAAGCTTGGGTTTTTTATATCTGCCCAAAGATCTTTTCTCTTTTTGATTAACCCCTCGGCCACTGCTAGAAAGCACTGTGCATGTGGCTGTAGCTCAGATTCTGCATCTGGTTCAGCCCCCAGCCACCTCTGTGGGTGCCCCCAGAGTCCCCAGAAACTGTAGGGAAGGGCTCAACGTTAAGGGTGGAAGCTGGAGGTCAGGGCTGAAGCAGATTGACAGGTATCAGTCGCCCAGGGAGAGGGTGGGCGGTCCAGCTGAAGAGTTGCAGCATAAACCTCCTCTCCCCAAACACGGAGAAAGGTGGATTCAGGATCTATAATTCTCTCCCTGCTTCTCAAGTCAGCTGTCGTGTCTCCAACACCGACTTGACACTAAACATACATTTTCTTCTGACATTATTTGTATTGTTTTTAAATTGTATGACAAATAGTTGCGTTGAGTGAGTGCCGGGCACCTTGCGGGCAGCCAGTAAATATTTGCTGAACCTTGAGAGAAGGCTGCGGCTGGGCTGTCGGTATGGCTCCTATTCACAACCCTGCGGCAGCGCTGAGTTCTCCAGGCTGGCGGATTTCACGTGAAAGGGCTGGTCAAGGGCTGTCTGACCAGAACGGGCTCTGTGAATACTAGAACATTCTCAGACCCGCTGGGTAAAGGCCATGATAGCCGGAAAGGTGGCTGGTTGGGGGACGTGCAGGGGGGCTTGCTCACAGACGCTGTTCCTTTGTTCTAGTAGATTTCAGCCCGACGGAAAAGCAAAATTTTACTGCCTGCAAACCACCAGGAGCTCCTCCTCTCCCGCTTTGCCACCTTCCTTTCCACCCTGGGAATTCATTTGCTGCTTCTCTCCTCCTCCTCTGCCCCAGAGCAGTCCCCAGGGACAAAGGTCTTTGTTATGAACACTCCGAGACAATATGGAATTGCACACTCCCCCGGGCACAATCAGAGCCGTCCTCCAAGGAGAGCGATCCTCCAGGCACCCCCACCCCCACCCCCAACCTGTTGATCGGCCCCTTCCCGGGGTGATCCGCAACCTGCATTGTTACTCGGGACGCACGAGTTGCTGAACCAGGCTCGGCAGATGGCGCTCGCGAGCAAAGTCTTTCCTGTCCCTCCCCCTTCCCTCTCCTCAGCCAGGGCCTTGCTGGTCTAAAGCAAAAACAGATGTTTTCATCATTTCTGGATCTGGCATGTGACTTTCAGTTCAGCAGTATGCCGACATAACCCAGAGTTGTGCATTACCTTTATCCCCCGCAAAATGAAAATTCCCACTTGAACCAGCGGTCCTTCTAAGCGAGCCAGCAACACATGGTCTGGTTTGTCCGAGGGGCACATGTTTAAGCTAGCTCCAACTGCAACTGCCGAGATAGCCAGCTCTAGCTCTGTAACTGGGACGCTGTCTTTTTTTCATGAAAGACGTAGAGCAGCCAGACTAGCTCTCTTTACCCCTAGGGCTGGGAGAGGCGCTAGCCTTTTAAAATAGCCCTGGTTTGGCTGGCTGGCTGGTGAACCTGTCTGCGTGGGAGCTGCCGGGTCGCGCACACACTAAAACCCGGAGGCGCGCCCTGTTCCCCGAGCCCCCGGCAGGTGGCAGCATCAGCCTGAGCTGGCCTCTGCCTCCGGCCAGCCCAAACCAGGGCCCTTTTACTTTCTTTGGCCTCAAAATTATTAGTTCCAGATGAGCTCTTGCAATTGTAATATTTGGTTTAACCCAATCTACCCGATTGCGTCAGCACACGCTCAAATACAGCCGTCTGAAGTCTAACCAGACATGAGAGGCATGTTCCGGGGGAGTGTCAACATTCCTTACCCTTTGAAAGAATTAAAACAAAACCAAAACGGAGGTTGATTTATCCCCAAACGAAAGAAGGGCGAGCAGGCATGGGGCTAGGGTGCCCTGAGACCCGGAGAACACTGGACGGTTAGGGAGGACGTAACAATAGAACTTTGTCAGCTGCAGCCTGCAAGAGTGGAGCTGGATTTATTTGTTGAACTAGGAAGGGACCTCTGGGTTCTTTGAAGGTTAGAGCAAATAAGCAAAACTGGTGGGCATTTGGTTTACTAAGAGAAGCTCCTTCAAGTCACGTAGGCTGCTCTTGTTAGGCGCAGAGCATGCTGTGTCTGGGCCGGGCCGGGCCTCTGCTTAACACTTGGCCTGGCTGCTCCGGGGGCAGGGAAGAGGGGACACTCCTAGCAATCAACCTTGTAGGGCCCTCTATCTCCGTGTTAAGAATGCAGACTGACTTTCCTAAGGACATCGGCTCAGGCCCCAGAGGACCCCTTGAGATCTCAAGGAGGCATCCTGTAGGACCTGTGGCCAGGGGACCCGCTAGAGTCATCAAGCGGTTTGTAAACAGCCCTGCCCGGTGCCACCTCCACATCTGGTGCTCGGCAGAGGGTTGTGGGGGGCAGAAGGGTCTTGGTGTCTGCTGGGTGGGGACCCATTCCCGTGGAGTTCATGTTACATGTGTCAGGTGAGTCTAAAAGATTCTTAGAGCTCCGGAGCAGAACAGCCCAATCTGCACAAGCAGCCCAGAAAGCCCGCTCCAGTCTCCAGGCAAGAAAGGGTGTCTGGCGTCTCTTTGCTGAGAAGTAACCTGGCCTTGGAAGAGACAGTCTCTGTGTGCCTTTTCCCCTCTCCCATCTGCACCCCACTTTTCAGTCTGTGGTCAAATTCTTCAAGTACCTCTCTCCAGGCGGCAAGAAAGACTCCTGCTAGCTAACCCCAGGGAGCCCGGCCATTTCCTTGCAGGTCTCTAGCTCGACATGGTACTGATCAAAAGGCGACACCCGTCTGGCAGATGCTTCAGGTCCTGCCTGCCGGGAGCAAGTGGCTGGTGCCGGCGTCTGCCGGGCAGGCAGGCTGAACACTGTCTTGTTCTTCTGTCTTCCTTGTTCCAATGGCTGCCCCCTGGTGTGGGGTAAGCATAGGAGAGGTGGCAGGGCCCGGCCAGAATGTTTAGGGATCCAAGCTTCTGGAATCTTCATTGAAGGCTGAAAAAAGCATGTGTCCTCACAGATTGCTGGGACACAGGTGCTGACTGCCTTGGCAGGAGCGGCTC
>NW_004524656.1:3322678-3335807 GCF_000260255.1 Octodon degus | reverse complement strand
ATGGGAGCGCAGTATTGACTGCCGCTGTGCCTGAGGAATAGTGGAGACCCCAGTGTTTTCTTTCCACTTGGACACTTCCTTTATTCCTTCCTGGGAATCAACTTCTGGAAATCCTATTGTACAGTAGTAATGCTCAGTCCTGGCTACCTAAAGATTATCTGCGTCCCACCCCAGCATCACTTACACCACAGTAAAAGGTGGGTGCTGCAGGTAAATCACAACTGTTAATGCCCCTCCTCCCAGGGTGATTGTCATGCGTAGCCAGATTTACAGAAAGAAAAGCCCGCTGAAATGCTCTTCTACCCTAAGTTCTCTTGTTTTACAGAAGAGGTTTTGGAGAGTTAAGCAGCACAGTCAAGGTCATGCAAGTTCAAGTCCAAGCCTGGAATGGCTATGTAAGCCCTCTCTGGCTCCTGAGTGAGGAGGGAGACTTTTCCTCAGTCCTCAGACTGTTAACGACTGAGCTGGTCACTTATTTTCCCTGTTTGATGAAGTCGTCTTCCAGCTACTAACCTGTGTTCTGGTTGGCCTGTGAGAAATATGGAAAGTACAAATGCTTTGTAGTTACGGAGGAATTTTGGTTTGCTGCTTTAGATAAATGTTTATATTCCAACAGCTAGAAATGAGAGTCACCTCTCACCTTGATTTCTCTCATTTACCACTTATGTTTCCAAAAGGGATTCACACTTGTAAAAGACCATCCTGCTGCTAACTAATCTGCCATGATATGTTTTTATAGGTGAGGCTTGTGGGCCTAGAACAGTTCAGTGACACATTGAGGCTGAAGTGGATGGTAGGGGCAAAATACACAAGCAGGTATCCTACCTTCAGGCCCAGTCGAAGAGCTAGCTTTATTTGCACTGTCTTCTGTTGGGGTTGCTCAAGGTGCCCTTTGCGTCTCAGGTTTTCCTCCACTGGATAAGACAAGCATCCCAGAAGTAACTAAATCCTGTCAGGAGGAATACCTCTGTATTCCTCCCTCTGTATCTGATAATGGGTTTTCCTTGGCTACTTTAAGATCTTTGATGCTTGAAGTCTGAGGAAATTACTTTTACTCACTGGGAAGAAGAAAGATAGATAATCTGGGTATTGTGATCAGAGAAATGGAAAGAAAGCTGGATAAGGAGTTGGGGCAAAGGTGTGTTGTGTGACCTTAGGCAAGCCACTGTACCTCTCTGGACCTACATTCTCTCCTCTGAAAAGCCAGGGCTTTGGAGATGATTTCAGAGGTCTCTTCTAGATCTAACATCTCATGAGGCAGTGAGCCTTTGATTTCCAGAAATTTCTATCTTTAGTCAGATGTGAAGGTCCAAATTCTCTTTTCCCTTCAAGCGCATTGCTCTGTGACATTTCCCTGTGGCCGAAGGACTAGCTCATAGATTTGTAAGAAGGAAGTCTAGAGATGAACAACCATAGGAAGACAGTGAGTGTGCCCCCTAGTCCGCAACTGATGGTTTCACAAAGTACTTGGTATAGAGCCCTCCTCCACAGTTAGGTCTCTTCTTGGGAAAACTGCTCATGGATCTGTCATCACCAGGATTGTTTTTCCATCTCTTCATTTGTAAAGTATCCACTGGATTAAAAAGGTAAAAATGAGGAATGGGATTATTGACCATATATTAGACCCAAAGCTAGCAATATGGCTTAGTAGGTGAAGCTCTCATCAGTGGTGAGGCATGCTGAATGAATGAAATATTTAGGAGCAAACGCCACCAGTCTTGCAAACCACCTCTATGAGGCTCAGAAAAAAAGAGAAAGTGCCAGAATAGCAGCAGCTGGTAGAGTGAAGATGCAAGATGGCTGCCCACTAGCTACTCAATTCTTCTGTAGATTAAAAAATTTTTGAAATTAAAAAAAGGACAAAAAGTGTCCCTGTCCATGAGGATTTACATTACTTACTCATTTACCATTTCCTGCTTATCAGTGTGTGAATCACTGTTTGATCTAAAGCAGAAAAAAGCATGGCTAGTAGAGGAGGAAGTGATAAATGTTAGAGGTTTAGAATAGATAAAGATTTATTTTACCTGGGCTGGTGAGATGGCTCAGTGGTCTAAAGCACCTACTTAGAACAAGCTAAGCTAAACAAAGCACAGGGACCGTGGTTCAATCCCCCAGCACCACATGCCAGCCAGCCCCGCCCCCTGGTGGGCTGAGCTGGCCACACACACACACACACACACACACACACATATAAATAAATAAATAGATAAAAAAAAGATTTATTTTACCTAAGGAATTGGTGGTAGTGAGAGAAGGTTTCCGTGATAGGGCAGTATTTGAGTTGGGTATAAAAATGTGTTGTCACAATGCTAGTCTGAAGAGGGCCATGTGGGTGACAGAAGCGAAGTTACAGTTTGGGGAGCATAGATTGGTCCATGAAACAGGAATATAGTAGGTAGGGGGAAGATGCACTTGAACATAGACATTGGCTTCTGGTGACACGTGGTTTCGAAGAAGAAGAATGAACACAATATATCCTTCATTCTGCAGTGACCACTAGCTGTTATGTAACCAGCAAGCTCATTTATCTAATTAATTAATGGACTTTCAGCAGCACACTCCTATTCATTCTTCAAAATGAGCACACAGCATTCCTCTCCAAAGTTTTGCCTGCTTCTATAGACGGAATTAAGCATTCAGGCCTTCCTGCCCATTGCTCCTGCGGGTCACCCCCATTCACTGAAGGTGTCTCAGGAAGCTGGTTAGACCAGTCTCAACAACAGCCCTCTCTGTTTCCTTTCAACTCCACCAGGGACCACCCTGAGTTATCTTCAGTGGGATTTCCTCAGTGTGGAAATAAGAACACTTTCTCCAACATGTTCCCAGAGGACTGTCATGTACACTGATTGCCTATCGTGCCTATTGTTTAGTGCTGTGATGATCTTGTGTCCTTTGTCCATTTCTCTTCTAGGCTGTAATTACAGGGAATGTTAGCTTTGAATCTCCAGGAATTAGCACATGCCTGGTACTTAGTAGATGCTCAAAAAATGCCTATTGAAGGAATGTGTGGCCAAATGGGTAGACAGAAAAAAAAGTATCCTTATAGATCTCTGCACTATTAGTTCCTTACTTGAGTGTACAGTGGAGGATTGACTATGTATGGAGAACCCAACAGCTATGAATAGGTTGCAGAGAGTTTTCTTTGTTGAAGCTCCATCTTAGCATTTATCTGTGCCAGTATGGGTTTTAAGTATGACTCCCTCAGACAGTGTAAGTGTAAAGTAGTTCCTTTGGAAATCTTTTCTAGATCCATGTAAATGTGATCACATGTGAGCTCACATGCAAAACCACACTGGGATTTCAAACTGTATCAACACGAAACTTGGGAAATGTGTTGGGTCCTAAGCCACAAGCATGAGACTTTGCTTTGAGATAAGGCCATTTTTACTAGCAGACCCATCAAGTGGGTAGGAAACACTAATTAAACCCAAAGGCTACTAGAGTCACATTCCTGTTCAGTCCGCGTAGAAAATGCATTGTCAACACGTTCCTAGGGGCATGGGCCTTCCCCCCTTTGTTTGCAATTCCAGTAGACCTAACGTAAGAGACAAAGGTACCAGCTTCAGAGCTGTTGTCCAGAAGAGCCCAAGCCAGGAACCATGGGGTTTTCTCTGATCACTAAGTAACCACCTTTTATCCATACAACAGATGGTAGGTAATTGGATTGGCTGTGTATGGTGTCCTGGCCGTGTTTCCTTGATTGCTGTTTTCAAAAATACTCTTTCTGTCCCTGTTCCTCCATTCATCAACTCCTGTTTCTAAAAGATAAGAAAAAAAGTGTCCAGTTGTTTTTATGATTCAGGACTGAGCTAGTTATATTTGTAGGATTCTTATAGAAAGCAAAAGTTTTATATTGGTTCAAATAACAGTTTAAAATCTACCCAGGCCAATTTGAGGTAGTTTTGGAGACTGATTTTACTGTCTGAGAATGAGACCTAGCAAAGTCATTGGGTGAAAGGATTTCTTCCATAAAGGGAGAGGGCTTGCCTCGCTATTCTACTTCCTGAAACCAGGAGCCCCAGGATCTTTTTTTTTCTTTAAAGAAATGACAATCAAAAAACCACATATTAAACTTTTAAAGAAATTTAAAAAATCTTTTATTTATTTATGTGGTACAGGGTCTTACTATGCATGCAGCTTAGACTAGTAGTGATCCTCTTGTCTCAACCTCTTTGGGGCTGGATTACAGGCATGCACCACCGTGCCTGGTTTTGGTGGTCAGCTTGGCATGGGGCCAGCATGGCATGCGCTTCTGGGTGATCAAAGCTGGGTCCCTGTGCTTGCCAGGCAGGTGCCTAGACTGCTGAGCTATCTCTCCAGCCCAATACAATCCTTTTAAAGCACTAGCCATAGAGCCATTTTGGTTTAGCCCAAGTCATGAAATTCTGGGATGGTTTTGTAAGTAGCTCTCATGAGTAAAGCTTTACCGAGAATGGGGCTATTCTATCCTGAGCTCGATGTGGGCCCCATGCTCAAGGCTGTCTATGTCTACACCTCTCTGTACCTTAATTTCTTTCAGGACTACAGAGCTGCTGTAATCCTCAGATCTATTTGATCAGTGTAGAGGAAAGAGGCGTTAGGAAGCAGGGACATAGGTAGGATGGGAGGACAATACTCGTCTGAAAGACTTAAGTAAAAATTTTTGCTATGCAAAAGAGTTTGGATCTGAGCTCAAGTTTCCAAAACCCATTCCCTTAAAATTATTATCTCTAAATTCTCTGGCTTCACAACTAGTCCTCTTCTTCTGCTTGCTATTCAGAGAACTGGTGATAAGAGAGCTGTAAATGGCCTGCTTCATTATTTGGGAACATTATTTATCCCTTTGAGTTTGGTGCCAAGGGTCTACAACTGTCGGAACAGAGAACTGGAGCTGTAGACAGTGTAAAAGACCCATTAAAAGCAAGATAGATGCTGACAAGCAAGAGCTTCAGAGTGGCTGAAGGCACATGGTGGTAACCTCTGCCTAGGGGAGTTTAGGCACCACTAGATACAAGGCAGTGATAAGTTTGAAATTAATTTTGCTTGTGGTTTCCAGAGTTCCTTCTGTAGACCACCTCTTCGTGGGTCATTTTGGCTCTGAATGGCTCTGGGTTCCATGCAGGGGTGAAGGGACCCCCGCCCCATGAGCCAGCACTGTATATGGTGATTCTGCTGCCCATTGATCTACAGATTAAAGGAAGGAAGGAACTTTTAGTTCATTAGTTATCTTCTGGGTGTCTAGCATTGTGCTCAGCATTAGTGGTAAGGGGGCCATCCCCATCCTCAAAGTAGCTATCACTTGTGATGGACAAGTTATTTATGTCTTCTGAACCTTAGTCTCTATACCTGTAAGTCAGAAATATATTATTTTGTGTCATTTTTAGGGAAGATTAAATGAAATATGTTTGACATTTGCACTTAGTTGATAATAATCTGAGTTCCCTCTCCCTTTTTTTCTCTAAGTCTGGATTTCCTCATTGTGAAATATATCTGACTAATCATAGCTCCTTCACCAGGAGGTTTTAAGAATTAAGTAAGATGATGCATGTTAAAATGTTTTACTGCAAGGCTGAGGGTGTAGCTCAGTGGTAGAGTGCTTGCTTAATGTGCTTGAGGCTCCTGATTTGATCCCCAGCTCTGCAGAAACAAAGCACAACAAAGCAAGTTTTATTGTACTAATGATAGCCATAATTATTAAGTCACTCTGTAAGAGCTTCCAGTCATGCTGGAAAGCCATGATATATGCCTGTAGAACATTTACAAAGTGCACATGATGAAGTGCCCCATGCCGTCCAGCCCACTCTAAGTACTACGACGCTCCAGTGCCCTCAGATGGCTTGATCTAACCCACTTCCCATCTTTCAGCCAAAACCAGACCAATGGAGGAGGCTGCCCAGCACCTTTCAATGATTTAATAGGTTTTGAGTGGTGCCAGATTATCTTTCCTGCCAACTGGAAAGCTATTGCTTGAGTATTGCTTCCACTACTCCACTTTCTGACCTTCACTCTACTAAGCCTTCCTGCAACCTCTCTGTTTGGGCTGGGCTGGGTTGTCACTTTTTAACAAGCCTACCATGTTCTCTTCCACCACTTCAGCCTCTTGCTCTCCATGTCACATGTTGTTATTGATGACCTTTCTCTTCATGATTTCTAGGTCTTTGTACTCCCCATGGCCACCAGCATAGGCCTCTGTACATGTATGTATTCAATAAATATTTATTGAATGAATAATTACTTTTCTTCTTTATATAATAGTGAAGAAGACTTTGATAAGGGATTAACTGTAGGAAACACAGGAGTCCTGCAGAGATAATTACACAATGGATCTCTGTCCCAAGGCTTAGCATCTAATGTCTAAAACTATGAAACCAATATGAACACTCATAACAGTCAATACCTTGGATTGTTAACCTAGAATCATCTATTGACACCTCTTTCTTCTAAGTGATAGGTGAGGATCAGCGAGATAGCTCAGTGGTCTAAAGCACTTGCTTAGGCAAGCTTAAACAATTGCAGAGACCATGGTTCAATCCCTGGCACCGCATGTTGTGCCAGGCCTGCCCCCAGTGAGCTGAGCTGGCCACACACACACACACACACACACACACACACACACACAAATAAGTGAATGAGTCTATGAAATCTCTGAAATTATATAGAAAATGTTGCATATCAACATTCTGGGGATAGAATCCATATTCTGTTATGAGAGCAGGAACAAAAGTTTGTAAAAATGCAGCAGATGCTGGATTTTATTTGGGATATATTGACTAAGTGAATGAAGGTCATGAGAGTGAGGACAGAGGCAAAGATAATTCTTGGGGTTTTTATTTGAGCAATTGGGTGGAGACCTTGTCATAGGCTGAGAAGGTGATGGCTTGGTGGTGAAGGTGGGGGCTTCCTGGGGGGAGGAAAATCCATGATCACTGGTAGGTGAGCTTAATATGTCTATTAGACATCTAAGCATAGATCAGCAGCAGCTGCTGGATGCCTGTCAGAGACCTGAGGAGAGATGTAGTCTACAAATTTGGAAATTGGCAAAGCACAGATGTTACTTCAGAGTGTTTGAGATCACTTAGGGGAAGAGAACACCAAGAAATGAGCTGAGATCTTCTGAATGTGAAGATATGGAGAAGAAAGGCCCAGGAAAAGAGGCTGAGCTGGAGGATCCATGGGGTGAGGAGAAACACTATGTGACTGTGGTGCCCAAAGGCATGGGGTGGCAGGGCTATGAAGAAACCACAGTGGTCGGCACTGTGAAATTTAGCTCCTAGAGGCTGTGTTGCTGTCTTGTGCTTGTTTGTATCACTGACTAAAATTAATTTGTGTACAGAAGCCATATCTTACTTGTCTTTGAATTGCCAGGATGTAACACCAAGCTGGCCACATAAATGGGATTTGATTATTGTCTAATAAATGCAAAAGAAAGGAAGAGAAAAGAAAACTATCAAAGGGCTGTCAGCAGATTACAGTCCCTCCCCTAAATCTGAGGCCTCTGTGGCTGAGATCAGCACTGTCGGCATCAAGCGCTGGAGTGGGGGTGTGGTATCGCCCATTTCCATACAGCAGGAGGCAGGGTGGTTGTATTGCTGTGTCAAAGATCTGGAGACCTTGTCCAACTATGTCATTTGTGCACAAGGGCACTTGGCTGGGGAGAAGCTGCACTTCCACCTCCACCATCTGCTTAGTGAATTCCCGGCCCACTGGCTCCAGTGCCACTTACCTCTTAATTACCGGTCTTGGCTCCCACCTGGCTGGAGAGACCAGCTTTGCTTACTGGCTGCATTTTAAGCAGTGACCTGACAAAGCCTATCTCTCTTGGCTGAGACTTCCTTTGGTCAACTCCAGCCAACCCTTCTCCCGGGATATCCTGACCTTGCCCATTTAGTAGTGCCAAGCAGCCTAACATCCTGGTGGCCCAGACAGCTCTGATCTGATTCTGCCTACAGAGGGGTAATGCCCCACAGGGAAAACTGGCACTTAAAGTCTCCAGGAATAGTTGGCATGGAATAAAACTAATTAAGAGGGCAATTGAAAGATCCCTGGGACCTGTGGCACAATCTATTCCTGGTGGATTTCCCAAGTTGAGGTGATGGTAATTACCTGAATTCTTGGATGCTTTCTCCTAGCAGTCTGGAAAGGATTCCAGTTTACCTCAGATGATGCATCTCCTTAAAGTACCCCCCTTGTAAAGATGTTCAGCTCTTCCTCCCTTTGCCAGGGTGGATGACCTTGGGATTAGGTGTCTTGGTTGGATGACCCCAAAGTAGAAATAAATACATTTCCCCCAATTAAACTAACCCAATCAGCTTCCTCTTAATCTTATTGGCTTTTTCTTACACCCCAGACAATGAAGAAATGTCAGTCTGCCCTATTCCTTCTGAAGTAAGTTGTTTTTATTCTATAGACATGTTAGACTTTTCCTCTGTGGCAGCTTCGCATGACCCTGACAGTGAAAGGAGTGCAAGGCTGAGATTTCTGAGTGCTGTGTTCTTATCAGGAGCTAGAAAATATGCTCCAGCTACATGTGAAAGCTCCTGAGGGCAGGTTTATAAGAGCGATCTAGGGGATAGGGGCCCTTATTAAGCAGCTAGAGGAAAAAATGCTCGTAGTTTCCTTATTTCAAAGCATATTTCCATTGTATCTCATTTAATCTTTATTGCAACAATACTGTGGGATGAGAACAAGCAGCGGAATAGCTCTGCAGCTGGTACCTGAGATGTAGAGGGGACGAATTGCTTTCTGGGATATGGGGCCTGAACTTGATTCCTCAGATGTCCAACAAGAAAGCTCTGTGAGGGTGAGAGGAGTCACATGAGACACCTGGTCCGTCCATCTGGAACGAAGATGACAGAAGGCTACTCTGAACTGGGCCTCATCTCCACTCACTGGATGAGTGTCAGGGTCTTTGGAATGGGCAAAGGACAAAAAAATAAGAATTGTTTTAGAGATATGTTCATTTTGCTTTTATCTTTATGGGGATGAAGGCTTGTAACATAAACTGCCTAGCCAAAGTGCTAACAAAATCTTAAATAGCTGGTATGAATAAAAAATATTTTTTTAAAAAGTTGTGTCTTTTTTTTTTTTCTCTATTCTGACCAAGGCCATCTTTCTTTTCTGGCCATCTTTTTTTTGTTGTTGTTGTTGTTGTTGTTTTTGCTTTTGTATACTGGAGATTGAGCTCAGAACCTTGTGCTTTGTTTACCAGGCAGGCAAGTAAGCTGTGGAGCTATCTCCTCAGCCCTGATCATCTGTGCTGACCACGGTTCCTGAGCTGGTGCAGTGGCGATCATCCTCTCATCAGGACCTCATGCCAGATGGACTGGCCACCACCGGAGTCTTTGCAATTGGCTGTCATTTCAGACAGGGAATTGGTGAGCTGAGGCTGACCTTCACCAAACAACAGGTCTTGATAAGTACATGCTCAGTGCTGTGCCTGGGCCTCTGGCCTAACAGAACATCCCTAGAGGACATGAATTTTAGGTGAGAAATCTGTGTTACTCTGTTTTTCATTGCTGTGACAAAACACATAAGAACCGAAGGGAGGAGAAATTTACTTAGGCTCACATGCTCAGAAGTTGCAGTCCATGGTGGGCTGGCTCTAAGACAGAGACATCATGGTGTAGAGGCAGGGAAGAAGACAGCTGCCCACCTCATGGCAGCCAGAAAGCAGAGAAGAAGGGCCCCAGGACTAGATCTAGGCCCCAAGGACATAGCCTCATGATCCACTCTCTTCAGCTAGGACCTGTGGCTAGACCATTTCCTGTGCCATCAAATTATGATCCCAAGCTACGAAATTAGAGACCTTATGATCTAATTGCTTCCCCTGAGTCTGTCAGTATCTCAAGCCTTCAACACAATGATCTTTCTGAGGGGAAAGGTCATTTTGTATGTGACAGAATCAAAATAAAACATTGGAAACTTGACTGACAATGTAAACAATTAGGCATGTTCATAAAAAGTGTAACTTTGTACATTATATATTCAGAATTTGGATATTGAATAATTATGTGTAGTTGTACAGATGGGTAGTATAAGAGTATAAGCAAGACTTTCATGAAGCAGCGATAATCTCCAAATATCAGAGCTTTAATGCAACAAAAGCTCATTTTTTGCCCAGGTAGCAAGTGAAACAAGAATCATTAGGAGTTACTTGCTCCTCCCCATGGCTTGGGGATCCATGCTGTTAGAAGCTCATAGACTTATAACAGAACTCCCTAGGGCACGTGGTCTCCATGGCTCCCAGGAAAAGGAATAAAAAGATGAATGAGAATAGTGGCTTTCAACCCTCAGTCCACAAATAATATCTGTTACTTCTCCTCACAGTCCATTGATCTGAACAAGTCACGTGACTACAAGGGCATGTTAAGAAGGTTGGATAATTCAGAACACATGATATATTTGATGACCATTGACAGCTTCTACTGCAAGTGAGGAGTCCATATAAAAGTAGATATAGTCCCTGCTCTCAATTTCTGTTCAAGCAATGATATAAAACACATGGTACTATATATCCTTAGAGAGATACAGGGAAACCGCTGAAGAAGTTAAGAGGCAGGAAAGATTGGCAGGGTTGAGTCTTAGACAGGATGTCAGAGAGCATGACAATACATGGGGGGGGGCTGAAGGATTAGTAGCTTTGATAAATTTATTTTAGAACAAAGATATATAGGCAGAAAAGCAACAAAAACAATAATTGGCTTATTTGATGGTAGACTATGTGATAAAAATAATACTAATAACAGTAATAATGAATGACATTTAATGGAGCACCAAATATATACCCAGCCCAAGTCTAAGTCTTTGTACATATTCATTCATTTCAATAGTCTATGGTCAAAAGCAAGTCTCAAAGAAAGTTAGCAATTTTCCCAGGGCCCCACTTGTATATGCCAGAGCTCAAGCTTTCTCTCTAGGGTTCACTCATTGGAGGAGCAGGTAAGGGATCCCAGAAGGTCATGAATACCACACAAATGTGCCTGAGCATTTACTCTGAATGCAAAGCATGCAACTGAGGATTTCAAAGGAGGAATGCCCTGATAAGATTGATAATTAAATCATAAATGATACAGCATGGGGACCTGGGTGAAGGTGATGCAGAGGCTATGGCCAATTGGAGAGAAATAAAGAATATTCCAGGCAAGGACAAGCTCACTGGGGATGTAGAAGCAGGAATGAATATGGTGTGGAACAAGATAATGAGATTTTTTTTTCTGATTGGTGCAGGTTTTATAGTGTGGGTAGAAAGAGGGCAAGTGATAGGAGAGTGATTCTGGTCAGGGCAGGGAGTTCAATCTGATTTAGTATGAAGAGAGGAGATGTCGGCACTTTGAAGACAGTGTAAGAATGAGCGAAGCATTGTGTCTTCCTCCTTCGCTGTCCTCAGTCTGATTCTACTCAGGGCCCCAGCGGAACAGGACTTTTAAAGCCGGGGGCCATTTTGAAAGAAAGCCTTCCTGCTATTCTTTCAAAAGATTTCCTTTTCTCCACAAGCAGTAAAATAATTGAAGTCAGATTGTTGTTTTCTTCTTTCTCCCTTTTTCTTTTTACAAGAGCCATTACAAAGGTGTGAAATATTAGACACTTACGCATCTGTGAATAAGATTGTAGGCTAAAATGTGTGAGTTCCCATCTCAGCTAATGAACCAGAATATGGTTTTAATTTCTGAACCGCTAAAATGTTCTGCCTTTTTTGGTCCTTCCTACAGAAGTCTTCATATTTTAATAATTCAGTGTAGCCTAATTACTTTAATTAATCACCTTCTTTTCAGAGATGTCAGTGGGCTTCATTATTTTTGTGTTACTGCAGGTACTACTGGGAGTTTTAAGGAATTTCAAAAAAATATATATGTAAGATCCCAGGTTAACTCTTTCATGGGGCCTGAAACGTGTGTCCTATTCTTTAGCGTGATTTGTCCTTCCCAGATGCCTCCAGTCATGCCCATAAACTCTTGTCTCTTTCATCATATTCCTTCCCTAAGGCCAGTTAACAAAACCATCTCAGGCCATTCTGTGCCTAAAACACTGTCGCCTGGAAACAAAAGTAAAATGCTATTTAGAACGAGTCAATATTTTTGTATCTTTCTGAGTCATGATGAATATACTGGGAATGACAATAGCTTTTATTGTACAATCAATATAATTTGCTTCCCTTGCAGGAAAACATAATTAGCTTATAGTTCATGCAGTGGCAATGAAGATGTGCTCATTTTTAGAGGCCATTGGTGGGCCGAGGGTCCCTTCCTGGCCTGAATAGGGTGTCCCTTTCTGACTCCTGACCCAGGCTGACTGGGTGTCACTAAGCAAAACTCTTAACTTGTGAGTCCATTGTTAATTCTTCCCGCCAAGGACTGATAGTGCTTCCATAGACTTTGTAACACACAGGTTGGCTAGTGGGAGGCTGGATGTTAGAGGCTGGCTTCGACTATAATTTGTATGGCTTGAATGACAGTTGTACTATTAGTTATCCAACTGGCCTCACAGTCCTTTCTATTTTATTTTTAACCATGGAAAGGGGAGCTCAGAGCTTATGATTTCACCCATTTTATTCAATGAATATAAAAGCATCCTTAATTGATTAATACAATGAAATATAGGGAGAGAAATGTCAAGCCACTTTCCCTCTTCTTTTTCTAGGACCCTTTTGTCCCTCCCCGGCTGCCTGGCTCCCTGGTCCCTAGTGCAGGCTGGCTCCCTGCAACATCATTCCCATGCATTTTACATTCCCTGGAACCAGTCTCTGGAGCCTCTGCTGAGCTGGGGTGGGGCAGCTGTGCAAGCGTGGGGAGGTTTTATGAGAACTGAGCACGAAATGCAGTCAGTGGAGAGCTTGACGGAGTACATCGCAGAGGAGTCCTGGGGAAAGGCTGCAAGGGGTCTTCCTGTGTGAGGCTCAGCTTGCACACTTTTATTTTGAAATGTTGACTGTCTGAAATCAGATTTATTCAATCTGGACTTCGGCTTTGAACTGAGGCGCACAGGCTACCTGTCACCTGAAGGGTGCAATTAGGGCCTCTACTTGGAGCTGTGTTTTCTGTCAGTGCTTAGGAGTGGATGTGAGCAGAGATTTGTTGGGCTGGAGAAAGAAAGAAAGAAAGAAAGAAAGAAAGAAAGAAAGAAAGAAAGAAAGAAAGAAAGAAAGAAAGAAAGA
>NW_004524656.1:3306444-3322578 GCF_000260255.1 Octodon degus | reverse complement strand
AAAAAAAGAGAGACAGAGACAAGACAGAGAGACAGACTCCCTAAGAAACCCCCTTTTTTCCCCACTCTTCTGCTTTCTGCCCATATCCCGCCCTTTATCCTCCCAAATCGTTCATTACCTGGGAAATCACAGAAATAGACAGAAGACAATCAATAATCAGATCAATTCTTGCCATAGATCTAAAAAAAGCTTGTGGTTGAAAATCCTCCTGGTCCTTCTGAGTCTCCTAAAATTTTTGTATTGCAATCAGAGATGTTAATTGGTTGAAACTGCCTGTGGTTTTAGGAAGTGCTCTGATTACAAGGAGAAATCCTTTTATGTTGCTGGACTCCAGCCACAAAATCTCTGAAGTTAGGAATCTGGCAGAGGTTGAACCCCCTCCAGGGTGTAAATAAACCAGCCAGGTCTATAACCCAATAGAAGTCAGTTTATTGTGTGTGTTTCAAATCATTCAGCCTAAACCCCGTCCATTTATTATAGAAAGGTGCAGGATGCTGCCAGAGCTCAGACAATAGAATACAGTAACTGCAATGACGGCCATGACTGTGGCGGGAAAGAGGAGACTCTAGCAGCTTCAGTACTTCCCTTCCTTCTTGGATTTGCAAGGAGAAGCAGCTAAGCATGCCTGGTACACAGAACTGCTTCCTCTGCTAGCCACAAGGCTAAGGGTTCAAATAGCTGAAGTGGGTGAAAGTTGTACGCTCTGGTCTTGAAAGCCCAAGGCCACTCTCTGCTGCACAGTACATGCGTGGGGTGTGATCAGAGCTGGAGGGTTTGAGCGGTCAGATCTCCTTGTGCCCACTGAGATGCCCAGGAGCCTGGGGTGGTAGCAAGCTGACCCATGCTGAGCGGGGAGCCTCTGCTTGTGCATGCAGGAAGCATTTTCACTTGCATGGTAGAAATGTGTCTGGGGTCCATCTCATCCAGGTCAAGACCAGAAGAAGCCCAGCACCCTCCCACCCTCATCCTGCCCCTTGCTTCCAGCTTTAGCATAATTGCATGCTGCAAACGGTGTGCAGCAGCAGGGTGAGGGTGTGAAATGTACACAGTCTCGTTTGCATACTGCTTCAGACTGCAGGTGACAGTGAGTTATTAGTGTAACTCAGGACAGTCTGTACAAAGACTCCTCTTACTTATTTTTCAGAATTGGTTCACTGGGCACAACTGCTCATCGACAACCCCCAGTAGACTAAGAAGACCTCCATAACTTTACAATACCTCACTTTACTTTACCATAGCGAACGAATAGTCTGACCAGCCTTTTTTTTTTTTTTTTTCCTTCTTCTCCCCCCCTCTCCCTCCTCTTTTTTTTCTTTTTTTTTTTTTTGCTTTTTTTTTTTTTTTTTTTTTGGTGGCTCCCCCCCCCACCATACCCTTCATTCCCATTGGTTCCTGCTAAGTCTCAGAGAACCAATGGGATTCCTCTTCTTCATTCATGTCCTAGCAACAAGCTTGTTCCAATCTTTCTCTGCCAAACTAACACCTGAAAAATTACATCATGAATAATGGCAAAAGAAGCAAGGGCCAGAGCAGGTTTTTTTTTTTCTTTTTCTTCATCTGTCTGCTACGGAGTTCATTTAAGGTGTTTTAGTCTAGATTCTTAAAGTGACAATGTCTTAGATTTTTGCTGATTTTAAAAGCATATGAGTGAACATACAAAATATAAAATAAACAGTAACTGAAAGGAGTAAAAGCCCTTTAGGTACAATGAGGGGAAAACACTTCTCTCATGGCGTTCCAGAAAGGCCTCAGGCTTTCAGAAAGCCTTCATTCAGAAAAACTCCCAAAGTGAAGAAATATATTGGTCATATATTATTTGGGAAAGAATTGAAATGTCCCAAACCACACAAGCCGCCCACCCACTGTCCCATACAAAAACGCAGCCCTTCCTGGTGGTTTTCTTGCTGCAGTTAATGATCCCCAAGGCTCTTTCTATTACTACGTTGGAATAAAGGGCCCATTCTTTACGGGGGTACTGGAGCCAGGCAAGGAATTGCCTTGAGCATCTGCCCAAGGTGTGGGGTTGTTGGGGTAAAGAGCCACAGGGGCGGGGGTGCCCGAGCACGTGTGTGTCTGCGCACGTGCGAGGCTGCAAATGCAGACAGGCAGCTGGGAAATGCTGAACAACGAGATCCAGATGACCAGGAAGGGAGGGGCTGGTAGCAAAAGCCCAAGTCCAGGAGAACCGATAGGGAGTGGGCGTGGGGGCAGGGACCCCTCCTCTGTAAACTTGCTTTTTCCAAATGGGCACTGGTTTCTAATGAAAATGTCCATCCTTCTGGGCGTTTTTCAAGAACCAGACGCTGATTTGCCGCTTCCGGCTTCCCCCACCCCACCCAGTCTAGCGCAGACAGGGAGCGGAGACTCAGACACAAAGAACCGCAGCCCTGCGCAGGCACTGAGGGAAGGGCGGGGCCGGCACCTGCCGGGTGCCCACGTGTTCGTGCGCAGCCAGCCCGGCCCAGCCCACCCGACCCCTCAGTCTTAGGCACCAGGCCGCACACTCCTGCGTCCTGCTCAACTAGCAAGCACGTGCCAGTAGCTGCAGCTGGAAAGAGGCCCCTAGGGCCTTCAGGGCGAGGCGAGGGGCTGGCGCTTGCTGGAGAAGCAGAAATTAGATTTATTGGGTATCAGGCTCTTTTGCTGCGGAACTTGCAGTTCCCCTGAGCCATGGGCTTGGCGGCAGTGTGGTTAGAGGTGCTGGTAGATAATCTGGCTGCGGACTTGTGAAACCTCGTGACTATTTAAAGCCAGGAAGGAAAGAAGAGGGCAGCCTAAAGGTCCAGCAGAAGGGAGGTCGATGTAGGTGTAGGGGAGGCCACTGTAGGGATGGAGTTGTGGCCCTTTCAGCCGCTGCCACACAGGTTATTGGGATAATTCCTGCGACTCCAGTTTTGCCACCAACTGTTCTGCAGGGGTAGAAATGTTCCCTACAGACACATTGCCACAGGGTCCGCTGGCCTTAGCGTGAGCTAGGAGGATGGGACAGAACAGAAGCTCAAAGTCTCAGATATCTTTGGTGAACATCCCATCCCTTGATGCAGAGAATTTGGGTTATCTAGCCTGAGAGGGACAGTTTTGGAGAAATAAATGACCCGGTGGGATAGACCAATGAAAAGACACCATGGGGAAAGAATGCTGGGAAAGGGAGTCAGTCCATCTAGCTTGGCTGAAGAGACCGAGAGGAGTGTGACTCACCCTTCTCGCACCCAGTGGTGCTGTTGTAGTGGTGGCATGAGATGACTCACATAACATGCACAGAACAGTAGCTAGAGTGCGTGGTAAACACCCGGTCACATAAGGCTTCGTCACCAATGCCCTTCCACTTGTGCATGGACCCAGAACCTTGAGATAGGAGGGTTGCTGTTACCCACTACAACCTCTTTGAAATGCTCTCTTTCCTTCCTTAGCTTCTGTGGTATAATGTCCTTTTCCTCCCGCTTCCTGGCTACCTTCTTTCCATTGTTCTTTGTGAACACTGCTTCTTCTGACCAGGACATCAGTATTGTTTCTCCCATGGGCTCTGCTCTTCACCACCTCTGCTTTGTGATCTTGTCTTAGAGATTTCTGACAATGTGTTCTGTCTTGTTGGCTGCTGTAGCAAGACCTTTCATCCATGAATCTAGACTTCTCCTCCTCTGCGTCCATCTGTAGAATTGCCTGGGGCAGAAACATGGCTGTCACTCTTTTTTTTTTTTTTTTTTTTGGTACCAGGGATTGAACTCCGGTCCTTGTGTTTGTCAGGCAGGCAATTAAGCCACTGAGCTATCTCCCCAGCCCTATGGCTGTCATTCTTGACTCATTGTGCTTCCTCATCCCCAGATCCAATTCTTCACCAAGGACCACGGATTTCAACTCCCAACTCTTTTTCAAATGCATGATTTTCCCCTCCTTACTCCTAATAGCTTAGTATAAATTACCAGTTCTTCCATCCTGACTTGCATTAATGTTACTGCTCTTGCTTAGTGTCTTTGGTGACTGGGACATGGCTCCCTGCCTTGTGTGCTTTATCTCAATTCATTCTTCTTTGGCTCCAGTCCTAAGAAGATAATTTTCAAAATGTTTCTCTCTCTCTCTCTCTCTCTCTCTCTCTCTCTCTCTCTCTCTCTCTCAGAAGGAAATGCAAAAAGTAACTTCTCAGCTAGATAGGTCTCAACTACTGGCAGCTCAGTGTAAGCTCTGGGTAGAACAGATATTTCATCAGGAAGTCTCCCGGTGCTCCTCCTCAGCACTTATTAAAGGGTCTCAAAGAACTGATCAACTCCCCCTTAACATTGTGCCTTTTACTTACTTAATGTCCGTCTCCCCTATAAGATTATGATATTATGAGAATGGAGACTATATTTTTCTTCATCAGTACAGTCTTAAGTATAATTTTATGCCTGGCACATAGTAGGTGCTTAAAGAGTACTTTTATAAATAAACAGAAACCTTTCCAGTTATGTTCCACCAATAAATTTGATAAACAGGATCTCTTTGTTATATAAAAGTATGCATCAGAGCAGGGTTGAAAACCAAGCTCTGTGTGCTTAATCCAATTTATAATTTTTTTCATTATTTGAAATTGATATCAGTGAGATATAATTTACATATAAATGAATACTTTAAAATGAAGCCACTTAAAATGTACACTTTGATTAGCTTTTGCATGTACTCCATACAAACATCACCACAGTTGCACAGTGGAATATTCCTATCATCTACTCTGTTCCTTTGTTTGCCCTCTTTACCCTTGGTTGGCCTACGCAGCATCCTGCTTTCTGTCACTACATGCCTGTGTGCATTAGTGCAGGCTTGTATGTTCTAGAATTTCCTATAAGTGGCAGCATAGTATGTACTATCCTGTGGCTACCTTTTATTTTCCTTTTTATTTTTGCTCTGGGATTCATAAAAATCTAAAAATTCCATAGGACGCAGCTATTTCCCTTCCAGGTATCTGTTGTTGTCAGGATTTATAAGGAAAAGATTTAATACAAGGCATATACTTTATAAGATTATTTTACAGTGTTCACTCAAAGAGTTCAATGCAAAAGAGTGTGGGAGATCTGTTGACACACCAGAGACCCAAGGAA
The DNA here is from genome assembly GCF_000260255.1 of Octodon degus. Taxonomy (NCBI): domain Eukaryota; kingdom Metazoa; phylum Chordata; class Mammalia; order Rodentia; family Octodontidae; genus Octodon; species Octodon degus. The sequence continues at coordinate 3,317,506 of NW_004524656.1, read as the reverse complement.
CCCATGTCAATGTCGTGCAGGAGTCCAGTTGGGACCTAGAGCCCATCGCCCTGTACTTGTGAGTCCAACTGGAGGCCTGGAACCCCCAACAATGTCTCATGCAGTCTGCACTGGGAAGGCCCAAAGGTCAGTGGTGGAAGCTAGAAAGTCTATGCCAGCAGGCTGAGGGATCTGTGCCAGCAGGCTGAGGGAGCCAGGAAGGGATGCTCAAGCGAAGGACCAGAGCAACAGCAGGACCCAAGCCCCTCCCATGATGGAAACACTGAGTTCATATAAGAAAAACCAGTATGACAAGCTTGTCCAGGAGAATCAACAGCACACCATCTTCCCTCTACTTCCCCTTTCATGCTGCTGCCAACACTCTCAGGTAGATCCTTAATTCTCGGCACCATGCTGACTCAGTACAGCTGGGTGTTACACGTTGCCCACTAGTTAATCCACCACAGTATCTTCTCAAAAGAGTTAAAGACATTACAGAGACAAAAGCATATTCATGCTTAGAACAACACAATCCTTGATAGCTAAATCTTGGGAGTGCCATTAATAGGTGAATGGATAAAGACAATAAGGTATTTACCGTGGCTTTAGATTTAATTTTTATTGTTTTATGTATAGAAACGCAATTGATCATTGTGTATTGATCCAGATTTTTGGCATATATCAATTGACTTAATTTCAATGATTTCCTATATTCCTTAGGATTTTCTATGTACATAATACTGTTGTAAATAAATCAGTTCCACTTATTTTCTTGCTGTAAGTAAAACCAGTTCCTCTTTCATATATAGTCTTTTTATATCTCTTCTTTTGCTAGAATCTCCAGTACAAAGCTGACCAAAAATGGCAAGATTTGATACTGGTAATAAATGAAAAATATCAGTACTCAGCATGAAATATGAAGTTAGCTGTAAGTCTTCATAGATGTACTTTGCCAGGTGGAAAGAGCTTTCTTTGCTGAGAGCTTTTATTGTGACTAAGTGTTGAAATTTGTTAAGTGCTTCTCTTGTGTATACGGAGATGGTCATCTTTTTCTCCATAATTTTCTTATGATGGTGAATTTCAGTAGTTGATTTTCATCTTAAACCAACCAGCATTACATTATTACTGCGAACCCTGTTTGATTGTGATGCCTACCTTTCCCATACATTACTGAATTTAATTTGCTAATATCTGTGAACATTTTTGTGTCTATATTTAGGGATGATATATTTTAGAAAATTTTTATTTCGATCACAATTTTGCTCTCCTTTAAAATGAGCTGGCCAATATTCCCTTTGCAATTTTCTGGAAAGCTTTTGTGACAGCAGTATTATTTCTTCTCTACAGATTTGGTAGAACTCACTGGAGATGATACCACTTGAAGTTGTAGTTTACTTTTTGCTAAAATTATTAATTTAATTTATTTAAGTATATTTATATTCACTAACACATTCATCACTTCAGTGCTTTGTATTTGTGAAAATCTAAGTTTCTTTCTGATGATTTTGAGGTCATTGTTTCTTCAGCCTGAATGTCTTTAACATTTTTAAACATAGGTATACTGGTGACAAATTCTTATTTCCATAAGCAATTATAATATAATTATAATAATTATTATAATAGTATTATAATAATCCCATATATATGGGACACAGTGTGGTAATGCAGTACACCATTAGCTTGTTAGATTTGGCGTTTTAAACTGTTTTGCTTCCATTTTTGAGTAATATCTTCATTGGACATTGGGGTTTGGCTGGATGGATTTCTTTCACTTTGAAGGAGTCACTCAGTTGCCTTTGGCTTGTATTTTTTTCTGAGAGGGTTCTGCAGTTCCTTATTATCTTGATCCCTTGTGTATATGTTTTTCTCACCAAGATGCTTTCACGATGTTTCCTGTCCCTTTGATTTTCAGCTTCACTACCCCATGTCCTCTTAGGCCTTTCCTCATGCTCTTGGTTGAATGACTCAAGTCTCTGGGTTTCTAATTTTCATCAAATTTGGAAAGCTTGGATCATTACTTATTTAAATGTTCCTTTATCCTAGCCCTTAAACTCCAATTACACATATGTTAGATTGCTTCCCATTGTCTTGACTGTTGCTGATGATTTGCTCATTTTCTTCCAATCTTTTTCTTCTACTGCCTTAATTTGCATGATTCTTATTGCTTTGCTTAACATTTTGAAGTCTTTTTTTTCCTATAGCACCTAACCTACTTTAAGTAAGTTCATTTAGCAAGTTTTTCATTTCAGAAATGTATATTTGTCATCTCTGAAAATTTTAGTTTCTTTTTCATATCTTCAACTTACCTCATAACTTTTATATTTTTCATTTAAATTCTTATGTGTAGCATTTACTTTAAATTTTCACTTTACATACACATGTAATAACTATACATATTTTGAGGTGTAGTGAGACATTTACAAGTATACAATGTAATGATAAAAATTGTGGTAGTTTATCAGAGACTCCTGAGATCCAGCAAACAGTCTCCATCCTTGCTGGTTGGAACCTCTCCATCCTTGCTGCCCCAGGTGAGCTACAGGAGTTGTTTAGCTTGCAGATGCTTAGGATCTGCTCTGTACCAGCTCTCATAGAATTTTTTCCTGGAAGGGTACAGCTGGTTGCTGAGAGACTGGTGGGAGCCACTGGGCTTCTCCAGCTCTTTTCTTGCCCAGGTCTTCCTCTTGCTGCTCTGTTCCACAAAGCCCAGTTGCCTTGGCTGCTCATGCTGTGATTTCTTCTCCTCAACTGATCACGACTGCTGTGCATGGCCCGGTGGCTTTTGTTTATACTGTGACCTTGAAAACTCTTCCAGACAGAATATCTATCCTAACCTAGGGATGGTCTAGCTTGAATCTCCTTTTCCAGGGAGCACAGTTTAGTGCTGTTTGTTCTCTTATGTCTGGAAATAATAGTTTCATTTCTTTTGTCCGGTTTCCTAGCTATTTATCACAAGAGGGAAACCCTAGCATCATGGTCATTGATCTATTTCATGATTGACCATGATATATTTTTACTCAGCTTATACTACGTAATTCTCATCATGTTTTTATTTCTCCTAAAGGAACCAACAAAGAGAATATAAAACCTAACAGAAATAAGGATACATGACCTCTGTATGATCGCATTAATTCACATAATCATTCTTAAAAACAGGAAATAAGATTAGTGGATTTGACTTGGAAATAAAACCATGATAGCCTACAGGAGTCACCTTTCTTTTTTCTAAGTGAAATTTCTTAATAACATTTTCTACAATTCTTCAAGAAAGTATAATGCTCATCAAAAGTTTTTAAAACCTGAGTTTTAAAAAATATGCAAACATTTATTTCTCTTATATTTACACAATATTAACCAATAACATTTATTTATGGTATGCCTTACTATATAATAATACTTAGCTGTATGCCACCTACTTTATGAACATAATTTTGAGCTATCACAATATTGTGAGTTGTGTTCTTTTATTACCTTCACTTAGTAGTCAATAGGTTTTTTGTTTTAGTGTTTTTGTTTGTTTATTTCGTTTTTTTTGAGAGAGGGTTTCATAGTGTAGTTCAGGCTGGCCTTGAAATTACTGGCTTTGAACTTATGGCAGTCCTCCTGCCTCAGCCTCCAGAGTTCTGGGATTATAGGTGTGTACCACCACATGTGGCTTCATGTAATAGTTACAGAAAGTAATATTTAGAAATGTCAAATAACATGCCCAACAACATGCATCCAGGAATAGTTGGATATTAACTTTAAAGGGAAATTTGACTAGAAAACACCACTGTAGCTGTAACAGAAAATGCCCCCGCCCTCCAGCATGTGTACTTTAGTCTCTTACTTGCCCAGGTAGCAGCTCTTGTGCCAGTTCCAATTGCTTCTGGCCTCTTAGAAACAGTTGCTCACTGTGATGCACACGTACAAGCCAGCCCCCGATTGACAAGCCATCCTGCCTTCGTACTTCCTGCTTGTTTATCCCGTATAAGCCTTAGACCACTAGAGATCAGGGCCTGATATTTTGGGAATGATCCAATAATCAGTGTCTATCAATGTAAATAAATCTGCCTCGAGCCCTGGGTGTTGCTTTGGTGTTTCTGCCTGTCTTTTGCATAGCCACTGGAAAATCCTTAGCATCACCTTCTAGCTTTAAGATCATTTAATATTTGTGTTAAAATAAAACATTTGAACTTTTTTGTTTCTAAGCATCATTTGAAGTACTCCAAAGTACTCCAAGAATGGAAAATATGAGAAATAATGGAGACCCTTCAGTATATGTTGAGTTTGTTTAATGAATGAATGAATGCATTTAATTTCTTTTTACTTTTGGGGTATTCCTGATAAATGGAGTGATATCTAAAATCACAACCAAAGCACGAGATGGTAGAACTCATTAATTCAAATGCAATACGGCTATGTTCCATAGCAACTTCACATAGATGTTGTAAGGGCAGAAAGGAGGAGACACATTTTAGATACACAAGATACTAGTGTGAGAATGTTCATCTGAAGCTCATTGATATATTTGGTATAACAATGATACAACACCTGCACAGACTTAATTAGTGCTTTTCTTGTGAAGAACATAACATATTTGAATATACTCTGGAATGTTATTGTTAATGGTTTTAGGGAGGAAAATCATTCACCAAAGGAGAGAGAAGAAAGCCAAAGAATAAGAGGGGACAAGTACATTGTGTTCAAGGTGTTGAGGGTAAAGGAGACCCATGTTAGTCACTTTCTTCATTGCTGATACAAATACCTGACATGAAGGAAAAAAATACATATTTAGGTATATATGCAGGATAATTTGGACAATTGTGCTGCCAGTATCTGCTGGCCTTTTGAAAGAAGGAGTTAATGCTTAATTTTTTAAAAAAATCTTACTATTTTTTCTTTTGAATTTCTTATAATGTTTTTTAAAAACCAATTTTGCATGTTTATGTCTGGTAACCTAAACAACTAATCTGAAGATAACATTGTTCAAAGCAGCAACTATTGTTGCATTCCTATTATTTTGTTTAGTGAAATGTTCTGCCATTTCTATTGCTGTTTTTTCTATTACTATTTTGTATTCTTTAAAAAATATTAAAAAATACCGGACATGCACAATTTTATAAGAAAAGCTTATTTTGATTCACATTTGAGAAGTTCCAGTCCTTGTTTAGAAGGCTCAAATACTGAAACAGTACAGTAAAGTGGGTGGGTCTGGGTAGAGGAAAAGCTGCTCACATCATGGCGGCCTGGAAGCAAAGCAAGAATGGGAGAATTGGAAGGGAGATAAACATTTTCGGGACACACTCCCAGTGGCCTACTCTCGCAGTCAGGCTCCGTGTTCTAACACAAGTTAATTATAGCACTGCCCTAATTCTAAGTCATCTTCACACACATGAGGCTTTTGGGGGGGCATTTTAGATCTGAAAAAGGACAGATCAGACTAGTTTGTTGTATTTCAAGATGAACAAGAATTTTCCTAACAGGTAGAAGCAAGAGTAATAGAGACAGCATTCTGGGTGAATGGAACAATATGTTTAACAATATAGTCATGAAACAGACCACATTTTTACCAATTAGTAATTTGATAAGCATATGTCATGTACATAGGGCATCCAAATTAGCTCAAAATCTCAGTTTTCTCTTCTGAAGAGAAAGAAAGAGTTCACAATATTATTGAATTGGTACAGTACAAGAAAATGTTGGTAATGTATGATAGACTGGCTGTTGAGGAGGTTAAGGGACAAATAGCTAATACTAACAGCAGTATTTGCAGGAAGATGGAGGAGGGATGTGGATTTTTGTATGGCATAATTCTCAGAGTTCCTTTGGGGCAAATGGAGCTCGATATGGACTTTGAATAGTGGGTAGAGGCTGGACAGATGGATGAGAAGAGGTGTCCTAAAGCAGTTATGGACCTTACGAGCACAACAAAGCAGGAGAGAGGTGCATTCTGAGGAGGGAACTATGAGAAGAAATGAAGGATTAAAATGTAAGCATTGCCAACTCATGGCTCAGAACTCTGAATTTGAACTTTACCCATTAGTTAGTAGGGGGATGTCTAAATATTCTGAGAAAGAAATTAATGAGATAGAAATAACCTTTAGCTTTGTGGAGTCATGTGAGTTATAAAGTCATGAAATGTGTAAGATACTTCAGGAAATTTAGATGTAAAGATTTTGGGATGAAGGCTAAGGATATGAAGAAGTAGGACAGATATTAGAGCTCCTACAGGGTGAGAAATGGCAAATCTTGGAATTGACTGAAGACTATGGACAGTGGAGAACAAAAGAGATACAAAATTTTAAAGATTTGTTGATGAGAATAGTGGTGGAACCAATGGCAGAAATTGGGAGTCCAAATCATTTTTGTTTTTTTTTTAAATTCTTTTAGAATAATTTTTTGGTTTTTTGTTAGCTTTTTAAATTTAAGAACTTATTTTTTATTAGCACATATTAATTATGCAAAACATTTGGTTTCATTGTGATATTTTCACACGTGCTTATAACATACTTTTATTATATCATTCTATGCAAGAATCCCTTTTTAACATTTGGACAGAAAATAACATATCACCAACTAACAGGGTAGATATAATTGTCTTAGATATTTTCCCTATATGCCTTTATGGAACCCTTACCTAACAACAGCAAAATGCCTGTTCTTTTCAAGTGCCATGGCATCTAGACAATATCTAGCACCGTAAACCAAATCTTATCAAACTTTAAAGATTTAAAGTCATATGGAATGTATATTCTCTGACCACAATGAAATCAAACCAGAACTCAATGAAAGAAAGATACAGAAAAGTGTCCAAATACCTAGAAACAAAATAACACGCTTAAACGATCCATAAGCCAAAGGGGAAGTCTCAGGGAAAATAAGTATTAGAATATTTTTTTTAATTTTTATTTTTGTTAATTTTATTGAGAAACAAATAGCAATGACACAGTTTCAAAACAAATTAATGGTGCAGTTTCAATAATTAATACATTGCATAGTGTTGTCTTCGTAGTGGTTATTCATAGTACAAGATGCAGACATGATATCCTGTCCAAACACTATTAGTACAAATCTTTCTTCTCATTGAATTAGGAGAAAGTGGCTTTATGTCTATCCTAACTATTTTGCATATACAGATACAAAATGGTCCTTCATTTGTATTCTCTTTTTCTTTGTTTAGTTTTGTCACAGATGGGTATTCCATTGCCATTTAAATATTGTAGGTGTGTGAATTCAGCAAAACAATACAATATAGTCCAGTAGACCATACTAGTAGTGGGTTATCCATAGGACTGGCAATGTCAGAAGTTTTTGCCTTGAGCCTTTCACAGCTCAGCATATTAATATGGCTTTACTTTCTATACTTCGTTTTTATACCTGTCTGCTGGATGGTTAAGATCAAGATAAAGCAAGACCTATATAACAAGAAATGTAACTTTTGTATCTGACAAGGTCAGTAAAATCCCCTCAGGATTTACCCTGAAACCCTGTACCGCACTTTGTAGATCCTTTGTCAGTGTCAGCCATGTGGATGAGTCATGGCCATTGCTTGACCAATTTGCTCTCTGTGAAAGCCTGAGAGAATGTTTTCTCTCCGTGTGACTCTCCTTAGGCACACTCTACATTGTCGCTCACTTTCCTCTGTGGCCTCATCATCTCCTTGATCAGAAAATTTGGGACATCACTGAGTTAGAGAGTCCAAATTGTTGAGTGTCCACCACATGCCCAATACTGTTTCACTGCATGTGGCTCATGTTCTCGTAGAAGACAAAGAACAGTCCATACTGTTATTCCCTATTCTCTATCGTGCATTCACTCCTGACAGGATACTGTGCTCTCTGCCTGTGTAATAGTAATACAGTAAGAGCCATGTTTGTAATTTCAAGTTTTCTAGCAACCACATAAAGATACGAGAAGAAATAAGTGAAGTAGTTTTTATTATTGTATAATATTTCATTCAATATTTATTACATTACCATGTAATAAATATTGAACATTGTTAATGAGATATTTGCATCCATTCTCACACTGAAATTTTGAAATTCCTTGTATATTTTAAAACTTGTACCACTGGTGTGCCATGCGGGCCCTACTCTGGGGACGTGATGAGATGGTGACTAAGACTGGGCATGGTGGTGCGTGCCTGGAATCCCAGCACATGGAAGGCTGGAAACAGGAGGATCACTACAAGTCCAATCTGTGTAGTGAGACCCTCTAGACTCTGTATGAAATACACTAAACACTTTTTCTGTACTACTTATTCATTTAAAAGCTAAATTTTCAGTAGTCAACATAAAATGCACTTGTACCAGCACGATACCTTTGTGGTGGGCTCAACAGGTATTTTCACTGTCTCAGCTGTTTCACCAGTGTGAACGGGTCTTGCGGTCAGCAAGTGCAATGGTTGTAGCTACTATACTGAATGGTAGCCATTACCATCTGGCTCCTTTTCATTCTATTTTGTTTCATTGTTGTTATGCGTGAGATCTCCAGTGAACCTCAAATGCCTTTGTTCCGAGGTGGAGCTTTTCAGAGGCGACTGGATCATGGTGGGGGCATATATGCATCAATGGATGAACCCACTGGTGAGTTCCTGGCTGAGCGCACTGTTAAGGCACCACAGGGGGCGGAGGCTAGGAGGGTGCATTCTCGTCTCCTTTTCCTCTCTGCTTTCCAGCTTCCAGGGTTTTCACAGCATGCCTCCTCCATGCTTTCCTGCTGGGCCAGTTCTGCTTTGGACCCTGCCAGTCCCATATGAACTGAACCTTCTGAAACCACAAACCACAATAAAACTTTTTTCCTTGACGTTGCTGGTGTTGGGTATTTAGCGCCAGCCCCAAGACAGTGACTAATACCATTGTATTTCCAGGTGACCTTCCTCCTCCAGCCAGGCAGCTGCCTGCATCATCTCAGGAACACAACCATACTTGAGGCTCAGTTTTCTCATCCACCAAGTGGATGACCCCTTTTCATTCTATTTTATGTTTCATTGTTGTTATGAGTGATATTGAAACTGGTTATTTCATAGGGTGACAGTGAGGAGACACTATGATTACACGAGTAAAGTCACCTACAACTGACTGGAACAGTAGTTCATCTTGGTCTCTTTCTTCTTTTCTCCATTCCATCTCAAAGGTAAAGCTACCTACTTTTCAATTTTCCCTTCATCCCAATGTAATATTATCCACCATTGATTTGAACATTCTTTCATTTTCAGAATTTGATGCTTACTGTTAACCCTTGATCATAGATGCAGTTTTATCCTTGGAATTATATATATATAAATTTTCTGGTATCACTATGACTCAGGTCAAGACCAGAGCCCTCCAGCCTCCCTAAGTTTTTCACAGTGCTGAGCTCTCAGTTGAAAATAAATGTGTATGTCCATAGTTTTTGATTGACTGATTGATTGAGGTTTTTTCTGAGGTATTCTTAGTGACCAAGAGAATTCTATTTGGATTTTTAAAAATTGACTGCAGATTGGGAATTCAGTGGTGCATGAGTAATTAAGAATCGACTGTGACTTGCCTCTGATGGTATTCATCAATATCAAGGAACTTTATGTTAAATTTTACAACAAATTAATTTTTCTTTATGTGAATTAATGTTATCATGTTCAAAACTCTTGGAAAGTAAAGGAGAGGAAAATTGATCTATAAAACTGTCACAATCCTTATTGCTATCTTGGTGTTTTCCTCAATTTACTCTTATACTATTTAGATAGTATATTGATAAGTTTCTACTGTTAGATAACTGGGTAGAAAATAGACTGCCTTCTGACCAGAGGTAGTGGCACATGTCTGTAACTCCCCACAATCTGGAAAGTTGTATTTTTTAAGAAAGGAAAAAAATATGTAAGTTTATTTCACATAGTTGGGTGAAAAATAAATTTGAGAGAAAGTAGATTACATTTAATATGGTCTCATATGCCCTGAAAGAGGTGGTGCCCAATTCGGAGCGTAGTCGTTATGTCCAAGTACTCACCTATTTGGAACTTCTGTGACTGCAGAGTCATGGAATCATCCGTCCCCTTTCTGTCAGACATGATGCTGCCAATCTCCTTAACTGGAAAGCCAGGTCTTTTAAGATCCATGACAACAATTGTGTAATTGAAGTGTGTGCCCTTATTTCTAGCTGCTGGGTAAACTTCTTCTACCAGGCTAGTTAGTTCTTTCAAGGTTTGCATCCGTCCAGGTGTAGATCTGCAGCTTGCTGGACAGGATGTTGCCGCAGGAGAATTCGTCCATAAGGCGGTGCTGACTGTTGGTGGTGGTGAAGACCCGGAGCAGCAGCGGACCTGTCTTCTCGCAGTCTATTGGCTTCTCTGGCTCTTTCTTAATTTCCTCCTGAGTAACTCGCGACTTCACCACCATTTCCTTACTTCTGTCCACCGGGCATTCTCACAATCTGCAAAGTTGAGGCAAGAATACTGCCAGTTTGAGCCCAGGGTAGGCAGTTTAGTGACTTAGTAAGGGCCTGTCTCAAAATAAAATGAGAAGGGTTAGGGATGTAGCTTGGTGTGAAGGCTTGGGTTTAGTTTCCAATAATGGAAAAAAAAAAAAAAAAAAAAGAGGCTGCTTTACTCTTCTTATATATGATGAAACTGAGGCTCAGAGATTCAAGAAAATTTTCTAGATTTTTATTGAAAGGCAATGTGAAGAGGTAAGAGAGAGACCTGTGTTTTGACAGTTTCTTCCAGCATAGTCCCTACAGGTTACACTGGTGACTTTCCCACCAGGAACCACCGTTTTGGGTTTCCACAGCTGATATGAATTAAAGCAGAAGGCATTACCAATAATGTGCATTTCCTTTATTATTTTATACACTTACTTACTTTCTAAGATTATATTAAGATTTCCTGACATCTGCAGAAAAAGAAGAATTTGCAAAATCTAGTGTTTGTGGTGCTTGGTTGTCTCACCCTGGAAAGGAACCTGCTTGCATTGCTAAACCACTGAGGCTTTGTTAGACCTTAAGTAGCTTTGACAGTTTGAATTTGAGATTTTAACCCTCCATAAGGATGTTAAACCAGCCAGAAAATCTGGATCACTTCAGAAGTTCTACAGATGGAGGGGACACAAATGGACTGCATGAGGACCCC